>NC_083658.1:7214427-7419427 GCF_963576545.1 Limanda limanda | reverse complement strand
AGGTTTTGCAAATTCCTTAGTGTTTTGGTTTTGACCCATTTAGACATGAAAACTCTTAATGTGAGAGTTTAGTGATCCTGTTGTGAGAGATTATTTTAATAATTTAGGTAAAACTTACATACAGATATAAGGACTTTATTGTGATTTTTATTTATAGAGGTCATTTGAATTAATGAGAACTTTCTTTCTCCACTGGGGAGATTCAGTAGACACAGCCACATCCAGTTTATCACAACCAATCTAAACTAAACCCAAGCAGGTTTGACACTTTCTGGACTTTGTCTTTCATATGTGTAGAATGCAACAGGAGGTGGTCCTGGTCAGACGTGTTCACAGCAGCAGGAGAATGTCCAGATCATTCAGGCGAGGGGCAGAGTTCTCAGAACATCTATAATCCATCAGCAATAGGTCTCGAATCTGCTTGTCTTTCCCAGTTGACATCGTCATCTTCTACGCATTTGGCACTTTGTTTTCATTTCGGATATATTTGGACTCTTTTTGTGTATTTCTTGTTGTTAGAAACGTCATTAACACGCTCGTTAGCTGTGAAGTTTCCTGTTGGGACAGGCAGGAAGAACTCTGGAGAATGTCCAGTGATTCTATCAGTCGCTGCAGAAAATGTCATTAGAATTTCCAGTGTCTAAAAGCTTACTTACTTCCTGCAAACCGCTGCTTAGTCCCAGTTCCAGGAGCTCTAATTATCACATAAGACTTTTGAGTAATGCCCTGCTTGTGTGACTTGAAGATATCAGGTGATATCTCTGAAGCCCAAAGCTTATAAAACATCCTGTCAGCTGAAGAGATAAGAAACACCTACTGTCCGTGGAAAATTGCCATCATTTGTTTTAATTTGGTGCCGTTTGATGTCTCCTCACTTGTCAGTGGATATCTCGTTGGGGAGGAAATCTCCACATGTTCACGTCGAGCGCTCCAGGCAACGGATTTCTCCTCCTCCCTTTTTGTCAAAAGTAGCTTGCTGCAGAAAGTGGGGTTGATTCTGTGACAGCTACAGTACACGTGTGAGAACTAGGTCACAGAGTATTTAGGATACTTACTTAACCAGAACTTAGAGAGGTTACTCATGCCCACCTAGTGTGTTGGGTGAGTGCATCTCCGTTTTTACTCCTGTAGCTGATGGGTTTTATTCAAAATGAGATAGAAATATCAAAATTTCCAAGTTCTTGTTGTATGTAATCCTGTCTGGAAACATCACTATTGCACATATTTGCCTGAGATCAACCCCACACATGATGAAGATGGGTTAGTCTCTCTGTCTGCCATATTAGAAGAATCAGTAATTAACATGCATCCCAAACAAAAGGATCCCTCTCAGGTTTGGGTCAGGGAGAAATTCCTCCATTCCTCACGCGTCTCCAGAATCTACTTGTGATCAGATCTTAAATTTCCTTTCTCTATATCCACACTAACATGTATGTTGTTTGTGTTTATTATGTTGTTGTCGTTTTTAGCCCGTGTCAGTGTGTGTCGAGACAACGGGGTCAGGAGGGGCCGAGCGAATCAATGCGCCGCGCGTTACTCCACAGTGAAATAAGATTTTAATCAGAGAGAATCAATATGTGGCAGACAAAGCTAATACCGTGACAGTGGCCGCAAATAATCAATGTACGGGAAACACTGCGCAGTGTAAAAATACTTTGTGTTCATTATGAAAGTGGTCGGAACAGTTGAGTGAGGTCATGCATACACTGATGTGTGGTCTGACGGACTAGATCTAAAATGCCTTGGAGCTGAACACCTGGGATTGGACACCAATACCAGGCTTGTTATTATTCATATGAACATTATTTACCTTCTATATAAGCCATCAAAACTACAAAAAACTTTTTGAGGAAGAAAAACTTAAATATATCTTATTTGTAGTATTTAATTCATCTAGGAAGTGAATCTAAACTAAAATGAGCACAAGTGCATCTTATAACTTTAAGAAAATAAGGATTTACATATATAACATTATGAGTAACTATTTTCCTTATTGTATTGTCCGATATTCCAAAAACTACATTTTTGGTATAAATCTGTGTTTTCCTCCAGTGCAGAGTTTTGTTTGGATTGTTTGTTTCCGTGCGCTTGAGAGAAAGTCGGACATCCGTGACTGGAGTGTCGGTGGTTTGTTCTGCTGTGGTTCTGCACCGAAACTGTTTCTCTCTCCACTGAGGAACTCAGCCGTGGTCGCAGCTTAAGTATTGAAAAGGCTTTCAAATAAAAACCTCTGGAGCCAAGTCGGCTGTATTCGGTTACTAATGTTTCGTTAAAGGCCCCGGCTCAGAGCGGGTGACATAATATTTGACATGGGATGCCAAGTGTGAGAAACTGTGTGTTTTGTTCTTCTCAGGGTGTGAAGGTATTAAGCCAACTGGCAGCAGTGACTGAGAGCATGTCGACTGATGAGCCTGAACAGATGCACAGGTATACACACACACACACACACACACACACACACACACACACACACACACACACACACACACACACACACACGCACAAGGACACACACTCAGGACGCACACAAGAAGTTTATGAGTGTCCACATACACACAGTGTTTCATGTCTGGAGTAATTTTCTGTACCCGGATAAAATATATAATTGTTTTCTTTATTATAGTACTTCACAGGGATCAGATGTTGAAAAAGGTCAGGATTAAATTATTATGATTATTAATATACTTTATTACTTTTGCATTTATGTCTGCAAAGACACAAATTCAGCCCCAACAGAAAATAAGGAAAGCAAAAATGCGACATTTTATCGACAAAAAAAGTAAAAAAAACAATTTAATATTATTAGTTTAAAATGTAAGAAAAATAGTGTGAGGGTTAAAAAAATAGTTTTAATTTGAAACGTTTGAAATCCAATACTTTTGAGGACTTCAAGTGATCTGTAACCCAACCCTGAACTTTTATCCTGAAGTGAGAATGAGCCAAGATCTCATCACCTAAAGACGCTCTCCCTCAAATGCCTGCAAAGGAAATTCAGAAGGCACAAAAAAAAACAAGAACACACACTGTTTCCCAACAGGTGTAGAAGATCGAGTTGCAGCACTTTTCTCCCCCACCTCCCTGTCCTTCCCTCGTCTTCTCCTTCCCGCCTCTCTCTTTCTCAAATTAATGCCAGCGAGAGCGGCTTTAGAGACATGTCTGACGTGTGTGTGTGTCTGAGGGGGGGGGGTGAGCAGGAAGGAGCGGGGCGGGGGGGGGGGGGGGTCGCTAATAACCAGGCAAGGTACACTAATCTCCGATGGCAACATTTGGTTTACCTTAAGCTGGAGGGACAGCTGTATTAAAAGCAGGAATTATCCTAATCAGTTCAAACTCCATCCTCCTCCCTCCCCTCCTCCCTGCTTCACCTCTTTGCATATAAAACTTCCACATTAGGCTTAAGAGTACAACGGCTTAGCTGCTGTGCGCCCTACATCTGTCTTCCCTCCGCCACAACCAATCAGAAAGGTGGATGGAGGGATGAAAGGAGGGAGGAGGAGAGAAAGAAAAAAAAGGGGGGGGGGCTGGTGAGGTGGTTCGTGATGGACTGCGGGAGGGGGGGATAGATGGGCAGAAGCTGAAAACAGAGAGGTGAGGAGACGAGAGCTGAGAACGAGAGACAAAAAGGGTGGGGGGGTGAAAGAGGAGTAAATGGGGGAGGTATTTATAAACAGTTTTATAGAGTATGAAGAGTTTAGGATAGTAATAGTGTTTTCTACCACATTATAGACATGGATCTTACCTGCCAGCTTTCTACTGTCGTACTGACTCAAGAAAACAACGTGTCGTTGCTGCTGTAAAACTAAAGTTTAGCTCAACATCAACTTGTTAGCTGTGTTTTCCAGCATCACGGAGGCTCTTTGGTGCATTAGTGCACAGCTTGAGTAGCCTATATTCAGGTTTTGGCTCCGTGCATGTCCTGGTTAATGTCAAAGTCATGACGTAATCATCAGACCCCTCCTATTCATATTCCATTAACAGCCCAGCACAATAGGTGGCCGTGAACAAAATGTGCTTAGATGTGCGTTTATGCATTCTGTCTAAAACTCAAGTTTCGGTGCTTTTTTTAGAAATAATAGTTCTGCCTCTTGTGATTAAGTGACAGCTTATTCATGGTCTCTTTTATGGTGTTTTGTGCAGATCGCCAAGCTGCATGTGACAGCATCCACATGCACAATCGTATTATATGCACATACATGTCTTTAGTCACATGCACTATATACTGCGTGCGTGTCTGAATGCAGTTAGGTTCAGGTTTTTAAATAAACTAGTTTCCATGTGGTTTATTTATGGTATTTCTTTTCTTTTCACGTATCTTATTTAATTATTTCAACAAAGCAGGTAGTCAGCGCTGTCGGACTTGAACTATATATTTTAAAAGAGGTAAAAGATGTTTTTCCTCCATGAGGTATGTGTATTTCCGACCTGTTCTGGCTGCACTGCAAACAGCTTCCCTCTGACTTTTTTCTCTCCCTCTCTTTCTCTGTCTCCCTCTGTCTCTCCGAGGCCCTCGGCACCATAAATCCGACTGATTACTCCGCACCCCTTTTGCTTGACTGCACCTTCACAATCAGCCGTGGCCGCCAACAATGAGGCCCTGATGAATCAAACATCCATGGCATTAGTTTCACCTTGCTGCCCCTTTCCCATGCGCCGCCGCCTCTTTGTCAGGCCCCGGTTTGATGAGAAGGACTACTGACACTGGCTGCACCTATTGATAGACAATTCTGTAAAGACAGACCCCAACAACCCTACCAAACCCCAAACGCTGCCCCCCCTCCCTCTTCCCACATTTGCCCCCAAAAATAGGCGACAAAACTTGATTGGAGCATGGCACTGAAACCCCTGCTGTCTGGTTTGCAGGAGGCTTTGTGTTTAGTTTGTGGCTTTAGCGGTGCTTTATTGCTGTGGCTCAATATTTGCAGAAGAGTGTACTTTAATGAAGTACCCCCCCCCACACACACACACACAGGCCCCAAAAAAGGCACTGAGAGGCTCGGTGCATCCTCACCAGATCGTATGAAAAATTTAAACTAGTGTTAAAACTAAAATGTGTGTATCCTCATTAGGTACAGGATGTGACAACAAACAATGCGTCGTGAACTGGGAATTTAAGAAGAAGAAAGTACAAGTGTGGATGCACAAAAACATTGACAAAGATCCATTTCCTCTTTTTGCATCATGAGGCTCATTTTGTTTGCACATGACTTTTTACTTCATGCTTTTTAAACATTGTTTGGTTAAAGTCTTTCCTTAAATCTTGCACTTTTGCTTATTTTCTTGCACTTTCAACAGAGGGACATGTCGTCTAAACACCCCTTATTATCTTTCCCTAAAAAGAATTGTCCAACTTTTAGATAACTGAAGTTAGTTTCTCGCTATAGTTGTATGGTCGTCGTGCAGTTTCCTGTCATTCAGTAATAATAATCTCCTTCCAAAAATGCACTCACCTGAGTTTTCTTCTCGGGGTAAAAATAGGAGCATCTCTCAGCGTAAATCTGATATGAAACCGATGCTTTATTATCCTCCGCAGTCATCACAGAGATGGTTTAAGTGGCCCTCTATCTGTATCTGTATACATATCTAGGGTTAGTGTATACAGTGTGCAGCAGGCAGCTCGGGCCATGCTGTGGCACCGTGTCCGCCGCGATTATCTCTTGGAAAACTATTTGCAAAATTGCAGGAGTTGTTCTTAAGGGATGATGAGAATTGTGTCGATTTAAAGATGCACATGTTTCATGCCACACTGACAATTGTGCTACGTGGAACTAGCACCTTTAAATGTGATGTCATTTGAAGCTCCTGTGTAGAACCCTTTGTAGTATGGAGCCTCTGCAGCAGCACGCGGATTGCCAAAGCTTACATTCAAGCTTACATGCAACAGAGTCATATTTTGCTGCACATACACAGACGTTTGGAGTATTTCCATGGAATAGAAAAAATCCCTCTTTGTTTGGGATGATGGCTTCCCTTCAGTCTCAACATGTGTCCGGCCCAGTGAGGTTTAAATCTGCCCACCTGTCCACACACTAATCCTCCCAGCCTTATTACAAAACTGTGCAATTAATTAAAGGCTCAATCGCTGGGATTAGTAACCTACATTCAACCTGATACTCATATTAGTAACTGAAGTATCCAGCAAAACGTGTGTATTCAAGGATTTCAGCCGCCAATGCTTCAAAAAATCACCGAACTCACAGAAATATGTGTGGACTTTGAATCGTCGCCCGGAAAACTGAAACAAAAACACAACAACCAGAGGTGGTTTCAGAGCAACAGCAGTGCTGCTCTCGTTTACAGTGGCATTACAGAGATTAAGATTATCTCCGCTGTATGTTTACGGCATAATGAAACAGGTCTGGTATAATGACCATAAAATCTGGATTAGGTCATTCACAGCAGAGAAGGGAGTTTATTCCAATGATTACTGTGAGCGGGCTGAGCCGCACAACAATCCCCGTCCTGGGCTGACGTATGCCTGCACACCTCACACGCACACACCCGGGCTCACACACACACACACACACACACACCTGGACATGTGCACAGTAATGGGCTTTTGTGCATTTTATATTTCACAACACAATTCAGTGTTGCGTGCCAAATACATATCCCACCTTGGATCGCTTTATTGAATTCAGTTGTTTTCTATTGTACCTCCATATTATATTATTTTGCTCATTCACGTGTAGAAACGCATGCAGAAACGTGTGTGTGTGTGTTGGTGTGTGTGTGCATGTGTGTGTGTGGGTACAGGGCCGTTACAAAAGCCAGTTATGGCGGCACAGAAATGATACGGTGCAACAGATGATGGGCATTATCCCATCAACCTGCTGTTTCTGTACACACTCTGTCCCCTCTATGTTCTCTTTGAAAGGACAGCAGGAGTGTGTGTGTGTGTGTCTGTGTCCGAGGGAGAGATGGATGAAGGGGGGCGGGGGGACCTATCACATACACACACACACACTTTCATGCACACACACACACTCTGCACCTGTCACAAACAGCCTGTCAGAACAGGAGAAAATAAACTTCGGCCATGAGGAAGGGCTGTCTGTTTGAGCCCAGACGAGACTTTAAAGGACGCAACTGATTTCATTTTGAACTTTTTGAATTTGTGTTTGCCAAATAACTATTTAACTTTGTAGAATCCAACCTATCCACAATCCTGCAGCAACTTTATGATGAAAATGAACAATGTTTGATGGGAATCTTGCTTTTCCAGTTACTGAATGTCGTAGCTTTGCAGCACGATAAAGGTAGAAACAGTTTTTTGTCCTTCCATATTGTTTTATTGGCTTGTGCCCTCTTCACATGAATGAAGGCGTTGTCCTTTTTTTAACAGCACTTAAGTAGGTCTGGGAAACGGCCTGTGCCATGCAATCATCAAAAAGAATGTCACTTTTAGAGTGTTTGGTTTAAGGGACAAATTCCCTTGAAAATTGATTTAGATCAGTGAGAAATTTAAACTCTCCCAGTTCAGCTGAATTATGTCTGCGGTCGCTCATTTGAAACGAAAGATTCCAGGAGCCAGGGCCCAGTTGACGTCTCTATCTGTTGTGGTCATTGTTATTCGTTGGGAACAAATAATTCTCAGAAAATTTCAAACGGCATGACCTCTACCTTCCTTTGTCACAGTCTTAATCTGTTTGGGGTGTTTTGTTTTGTTGTCGCGTTGCACAGCCAATCAGCTGTGTGGGTGAAAATATTAGGAGCATCTTTCATACAAATGGGGATCACAGATGAGGTCAGGACCTCGTGGGTGTGGTTAAAAGCTGGCACAGTAACGGCCTCGCCGCAGGAGAGGCAGTGAGATAAACGAGGCGTCAACCTGACACACGGAGAAGCGCACAGGTTTGGATATAAAGACAGAATCTGGCCAGAATATCGGCAAACACGAGAAGATCTACATGCGTACGGGTGTGAACCTCGTGTGTAATGTACCTCATCAGAAGGTTAACTCCCCTGCCTATAAATTGCCGCCGCTTCCCCTCCACCACCGGACAATGGGCTCAGCAGTGGCCTGGTGATTGCCTCTTTTCAAATGGAAATGCCGGTCGCCTCTCCTCTGCCAGGTTCCCCTAAGCAGTGTACAAATTACAGTTTACAAGGCACGGAGGAATACAAAAAAAACAACCAAAGAGGAGATGGGCAGAAAAAGAGAAGGTGAATGGGAGGGTGAGCACAAGCAGAATATCTTTTCTCGCTCTTCTTCCCTTTTTTTTTTTAATTCGGCAAAGTGACATGTAAATTAGCCTTTAAGTGCTCCACTCGGCTACTGTGATCGTGCCCTAATTGTCACAGTCAATTGTGGACAACAGTCTCTTCAGTCCAGGCAGCTTTTGACAACAAGCACACCAGGATCAAAAGAGGAATCATGGACTCCACTCTGAACACACACACACACACACACACACACACCGACAACCACACATGCGTTCTTGTCGGTCTGTTTTCGGCGGCTGCACGGAAAAAACGTTGAAAAGCGAGAGGTGAAAGTGATAGCTCCGCTCGCTGAGGATAGAGAGATGGCAGGAAGCGGCGGACACAACAGCAATTTGCTTCCTACACAGGCTTATATCAACATTCCCCCGAAATCCTTTGTGCGTCAAGATAACAAATGCCACGGATGACAATGAGGGGAAGGATGGCATGTCTAAAATGAGCAGTGGAGGTGCACACTGCATCCAGCAGACCATGAGCTGACTTTCTCCAAGTCCTGCCGGGCCATCAAATTTGCGGGGAGGATGAAATAGATATGTTTTGTCTGAGCCAGCGCTGAAAAATAATTCAAACCTTTTGAAACCGCAAACGAGCAAGCTGCCGACTCTTTATCGAAGAGGCCGCGGGTTCAAAGCCGACTTCTCTGCAAAGTTCTGCCACAGTCGGTGAAAAAAAAAACATTAGTTTGCTGGCATCAAGTTTCTACTGTAGTTAGTGATCTTGTGGGCAGACAAACAAGCACATCCACACACTTGTTTGGAAACAGTGCATTGAGCGATGGGGAGTTTGGACAATTGCAGGCAAAGTTGCATTTGAACGGCAGCTGTCTGAAAAAAGAGGAAATAAGAAACTCACTAAAGTAATTTAAATGTTTTGTGTATGTTTTGCGTGTCGGAGTGTTGGAGTATTACATGTGATTGCAGATCTTGTTTTGTTTCCTGTGTGTCTTTATATATATATAGTAAGTTTATATGCTCTTTTCATCTCTCGCAGTGCAGCTGATCCACAAGATCTGAATGAGTGGAAAATCTCTGAGAGCCAGACAAGGTTTCTGCAGATGTAAGTCAGATCTTTTAATTCTATCTTTGTGTCCTGGGAGGATATAAATTCATATATAGAGGCAGATATTAAGAGCATGCCGATATGCAAATGTCTGTCAAGATTAGAGCTACAACAATTATTCAAATGTTTGATAAATTATTCAGCGGATATGCTGTCAATTATTAATTTCAGCGGGCAATAAGTAGTTCCTTTTTCTTTTTTTTTTCTTCTCAGAGTAAAAAGTTTTCTTGTGCGATCTATCAGAATCCCAATCAAAACCATTGGATTTGTCAAGTACAGTGAACGTGCAGGACTTGTTGTGGTGGCGCTGGTGCAGAGGCCGAGGCAGCAGACACTGTGGATATCACATTACATCTCCCTGTGTGTCTGCTTCCAGAACACTTACACCCCTTCTACAAATGGTTTAAGCACTGCTTTGATTTTAACCTTTGACCTTTGTTGCATGTCATACCCCACATCCTCACCTCTCTCTGTGTGCACCATGAAAACTGTCACACAAAGACATATAAAGTGTGTCAACGTAGGGCCGACAAACATGCATCTCCAGACAATCAAAGCCGGACAAATTATGAGAACCACATGTTAGTGCAGTGTGATGCAACGCCATGTGAAGCCAGAGCCACTGCTGCTCCAGGGTCTGTTATTAAACTCAATAGACTGACACCTCAGCATGTACAGCATCTGACTGCTGACGATTCATTAGGCCACGCTTCGGCCGTAAGTCATAAATCTATCCAATGTTAAGACTACTCCAAACTTTCAAACTGACACATAACAAGCTTCACTTTGATGCCAGAAATCAATAGAAGTCAAAGTGAATCTTTCTTCAACTCGTCCGATACTCGTCTCATAACTGTGAGAACGGCAATTACTGCTGAAATGTAATTTCTACAGATCCGATCATAAGTACCTAAAACAGAAGGTCATTTTCTAAAGTAACAATCTATTAATTGTGCTTGCAAGGGACTCAAGGCACTCTTACCAGTTTTATTCTGGAGCTTTCCACTGCATTTTACTTTAATATCATGCACAAAAATAAGAATTGCAAAAAAAAGATACAATTTAATACATGAATAAAAATCAGGAGAAGAAAATTAGGTATAAAACGAAAGGTATCTCTTGTTTATCTGGTGATAAATAATCGAGAAGCAGTTTGACTTTTTATTCCCCTTGTGTTTCCCTAACCTGTTGTTTTTCGGGGAGCCACAAATCATCTGACCTCTTTCCACTGGAATAAACAAGCAAACAAAGACGGCTCACACTTTGTTCGAGTGAGAGTCTCAGATGAATAAGTGGTCATTTGTAGAAGCCTCTGCTCAGGCTTCAGCTAACAAGAGCAACATAAAAAAAATCAATACTTTTTTGGTGTAGGCATTTGTTTCTGCGGCAATCTGCTATGCAGCGATCTTGTTCTCTCCGCGAGCTTTCTTGTCCAACTGCGAGAGATCAGAAGTGCTCGGAGAGAGAGAAGGGGCTTTTTCCCGCTCGCTCTCGCTCGTGGCAAATGTAAACTAAATTCTTCTTTGCATGTTTGAGCAGCTTCTCGCAGATCACACGCTGCAGCCGTCGCCTCTTGGTCTTTAATTGTCCGTCAATCTCTGGAGTTGTTGTGGCGTGGAGGCTCCGGCGGTGCTGGTCATCACAGAGCCGAGCCCCGTCGAGAGATGTGGAGTTTGATGTCGCGGAGCTGGAGGAGCCGGAGAGGAGATGTGATCTCGGATGCGATGGCGTCTCTGTCGTGCATTTGAAACCTCTGAACACTGCGACGGCCGTTATTTTAATTAAAGAGGATAAAACTCGCTTTCGGGGCCGAGGCACAAACTGTACGTGGGTTTAACACTCGAGGGGCCGCGGCCACTTGACAGCTGTTTTGAATCGCAGACGTATATTTTCACAACATCCCTCTCTTCTTCTTTGCGGACCCACTCTCTGAGCTGGTCAGGGCAGCTTTGTTTGATTCTCCCCATCCCATGAAGTGGTAATAATTGTATTTACAGCAACTCCTTCAGCTGAGGGCACGTCGTTAAAACTTTCACACAACCTCTGTCTTTCCCTGCAACACCCTATACTGATTAATAGAAAATAAATATTGGGCTTAAAGTTAAACCTAAAGTTTGGTGTTGCTCGGCTACTTCAACAGAAAGTGGAGATGTAACTTTTGGCTGGTGTATAATTCCAGGTCTTCGAAAAAATTTTAATGTGGGCAAATCTGAATCATCGTGATGATGTATTTCACCGGAATAATAAAGGGGAAAAAAAGAAAAAAGAAATCCCCTCTTACTTCATGTCTGAGAGATGTCATATGTCAAACTCATGCATGATGCAACCGCTGAGAAAAGCAACACCGCCCAGCACATGAGGAGGTGGCACAGGACTGGTCCATGTTACTCTCAGGCTCGGATTATATTTTATTATTCTAAGTAAAAAACAGGTTTTGTAACCTGAGTTAACGTTGTTGGACAAGGTTGTAACCAAGTCACTGTCCTTCAGGTCGGATTTTAATCCATCTTTCACAGGAAAATTGTTGTAAAATATCCAGAATTGCCTATTAAAAGTAGTTAACCAGTTTTCTAATAATAATTTTTGATCAGGTTGTTGCATTATATTAACCAATAGGAATATATATGTCTTTTATAATAGGGCTTAATGATTCCCACTTCAGGGAGCTGTTTTAGTTTCCCCACCCTTGACAAAATGTCTCAGATCCTTTTCTTACCTGAGCAGCACAAAGCTCTGGAGGAGACGTTGAATCATTATCTCTTTTTTTTTTGTGCTCAGCTTTGTTTTTGCCAACAGTTGAAGGATTAACTGTTGGCACGACACGTCAGCCGTCAGCAGCTTCAAGCTGCAAACATCTGTGTTTGTATCATACAACATGTAGCCACATCAGTGTGTGTTTGCCTTCCTCTGACCTTTGACCTCCACACTGTCGGCTAGGACCTTAAATAAATCTACACTCGCAGCTAAGCTCAATTTGTCTGGAGGTGTGAGATGAACGTGTAAACCCCGTCTCTCTTCCTCCTTTTCTTCCCTTTGCAATGTATCATTGTCATCAACAGGGGAAAATCTGCCTCATCAACAAAGTGAAACACTTGAAACTCGCCCTTGAAACAGACAAATCTCGTTCAAGTAATCCTTGAACATGCTTGAGGAAGTGTAACCCCGGTGCTGTGAGTGACGCCGTCCCTGCAGCAGCGTCCTGGTCCCCACATCTGACAGACACAAATACGTTTTTATTTCACATCAGGAGAAAATATTTTTAAAAATGCTGACATGAGCAGCACAAAAGGTTTTCTTGCTCAGTCCAATCTGATTAAAAACATCCGAGTATTTTAGTTTCATCCAAGAAAAGGCTTTAAAATAATTTGACATTATATTCAGAATAATGAAATAATTCACCACAAACGATCAGAATAAACATCCCTCGTCTTGTAGCAGGTTTGGTGGAGCCGCTGAGTGTTTCTCCTTTTTTTTTTTCTTTCTTCCTTGATGAGAACTGGGCATAGATTCATCACTGGATGCACCACAACGTCATGTGACTCTCACAGATCTAAATTAGGCCAATAATCAGGGACGCCTGGCGGCTGAGTTGTTGAATGCACAACGTGTACATGCGACTGTGTTTCAGTCCCGAGGCGTGTTCTGCTGTGGCATCCCTCTCTCACTGTGTCTCATCATATACCAGTAGCGGCTGCAAAAAACAAACGATTATATAAAAGCATTCATTGTAGTAAATAAGACCAGGTTTTTTTTTTCTTCTTCTTCTACTTCTGTTTGGATGAACGTATCACCGGGCCGACGGTCTCTTTTAATAAATATCACATATCAGATGGTCAGTGATGTCGCCTGCCGGTGTGATTTAAGCCGGTCTCTGATTTCACTCTGCAGTTAAACCTGCTGCTAATCCTGGTTTTAGTTTTCACTGGACAGGTTTAGTGTCTCCCGGTGATATACGGAGGGTTTTGGAGGGTTTCTCACACCGACTGGAACACAAACCCGAAGGCAACAATGCAGATTCGCTGCTGTTTGACCTGCAGATGTGACAAATTCAACCTGGGAGTTTGAAACATACAAGTCAGACATGTTCAGAAGGATACTGTCACGCTGCAGTGACCTGACCTCCATGCTTGGTGGTTGTGCTGTTGTGTTAATCTTGCAGTTAAGGCTGGAGACTACGATCAGCCGCGTGAATCCAGTGTAAAGGCATTTTTTATTCTCGGAACGCGAGAACGTGCATCTTTGTTATTTCCTCCCTCTCGTTTAGGAGAAACTTTGAAGCCGGGCGAGACGTTCACTCGTGTAATAGCAGCTGACAGACTCCATACAATATACAGGAGTAGTGTAACCCGACTACTCTATTGAACACACAAACAGTAGTGGTAATTAGACTGACAGATTCTCAAAATACTGCGAACATTCCTACAGCCCCACCGCACCACTGTGTTTATGTGTTTGTGCTGTCAGAAAGCTTAAAGTGGGCCTCTCTCTCCACAGACACACACACACACACACACACACACACACACACACACACATGCACATTCAAACACACACATTGAGGCAGAGAGAGGGAGAGAAAATTAGGATTATAATCTTGGTAATCAGCAGTCATGCCTCAGGCAGGCAGCTGCAGAACTGCACAGCTCAAATTTAGGTGTCGGACATTAAAAACCACTAAACCCAAGTGAATTTCTACTTATTGATTTTTCTCGGGCAACATTTCAACTTCAGAAAAATACACCGATAAGCAGAAAATGTGCTGTAGAGACTTAAGAATTTTATTTGGAAAAAAAAGAATACAACAATTAGAAATACAGTCAAAAATAACCACAATTCATGAGAAATATTGGTAATTAATTGTTAATCCGCCTTTTTTTAATTTGACAAATCAGCTCATAAATAACAATCCTCCAAAACATTATAAACAATCGTTTTCCACATGACTAATTAAATCACATTGACGACATGCGTGCGCAGCAACATGTTTTCCATTTTTAATCGTCAACAATATAAAAAAAGATCGACCAAAACTTATGAATGGATGCATTTGATGTTTGTGGCACCCCCCACGCCCCCCTCCACGATTTAAATCAATATATTCATTAAGCACAAGGTCCCCCTATAGGTCACACAGCGACTGTAATCCGTTTTCACGGTGAATATGCGGCCCCACGTAGGAGAGGCTGTGCGCGTAAAGAAGAGGCGAGAGGTGCCACTCCAGGCTCGCATGGATGAATGGGACCGTGTGTGTGTCTGTCTGCGTGTGTGTGAGATTGCGCATGTGTGTGTGTGTGTGTGTGTGTTTAACGGTGAGAGACAGACAGAGAGGGAGCTGGACTGCTTCGTTTACATGCAAGCACCGTGGCAGTAAATTACGCATGACAATAATTCACCCAGGACCCGGATCCACTTTGGACCCGAGCAAACGGGAGCCAGAGCCGCGTCCCCCCGAACGGGCTGTGCCCACCTCGCCCCATCTTCTGAGACAAATCAAGCTTGAACCAGGCGTATGCAAAAAAATAAATATATTTACAGCAGAAGTGGTATTCCTCGGAAACGGCTGCGTAAAACCATTTGTATAAAAATCCCTACCAGAAGTTTGGACTCTAGTTGATGGCTCGTTTTTCTTTCCCTGCATTTGATGTTTCTTATTTTTTTTTTTGTGTGTGTGTTTTTGGAAGGGGGGGGGGGCTTCAACCAGTTCAGCCCCTTGATTGATGATTTAATTAGCCATACAGTGGCGAACTGCAGGAGGACAGGACACAAAATAATACTTTATTTACATAACCAATCAGGGCGCTGCAAAGGTGGAGCTTCCTCTCTCTCTCTCTCTCTCTCTCTCTCTCTCTCCCTCCCCCCCCCCCTTTCTCTCTCTCTCTCTCTCTCTGTTGCCAGTCAGACATGGCTGAGATGGTTGACTTCTCTAATAAATGCGGGATTTCTTCGTGTTAAGTGGCGTCCAGAAACGAAAAATCACTCTAATAATGTTGGAATCTTCCTGTGACGTGCCTGTGATTCTCCAGCAGGGACCCGCAGCTCTCTGCGGTGACTTTACGCTCACTTTATTGTACTTTATGGTATTTTATTTTTCCCCCAGTCCTTTTAGTATCTTCCGAATATTCCTGCTGAGGCTCAGTCGTGTCTGTCACCGCTGGGTTATAGTTTGATGCGGGCAGAGTTGTGCAATGTCACACATTTATTTCGGATTCCCTCTTGGTTCATTTTCGTTGGGGGGGAAAATGCCAAAAAGCAGAGATAAAAATTACAAATGATCATAATAATAATAATAATTCCCCTCCTGCAGGCTCACGTGCTGCAGGTGCAGGCCACGTCACAGGTGATAAAAGAAAAACATTTTACTGTTAAATCCACTTTAACTTTTCAAACCTTTGCATTTGAAAAACAAACAGAAAACAAATAGATAAATTCTGCTCAGACGCAGAGAAGCTGCACGTGTTTTCTAAAACCCTTTTTTAAGTAATTTTCAAAAACATCTCAAAACAAATGAAAGCCCTGACATTAAATACACATTATTCTCAATAACACAAAACGTTTTCTCCAATTTGGAATCAAGACCAGGGAGGCTGTCACTATACTTGGCAGAGTTTTGAGGCAAAAAGAATAATGTTTTACACTAAACGACAGTCCCCAGGGACATTTGTGCAGCGTGGAAAAAAAGCCGAACATCCTCATACCTTTTTGAAGTCGCAGCCAATTACAGTAACGAAGAAAACGCGTAATTGTCTCCTGAAAGCAACTCCTGCATCCCGCGCATCCACCCCGGCGTTTACTGCAAGTTAAACACACTGGAAATAGAAATAATAAAGAAAAAAGAATATCCTTACATGATGACTGCAGCCAGCGTGGACGCGCATCAAGTTTCTCCCCCCCTTCTACACGTGCACACACACACGCACGCACGCACGCACACACACACACACACACATGCATTCACGCGAAGAAAGGCAAAAAACACTGTCGCCTGTTCTTTGCTCCGCGCGTCGAAACCCGACATAGTTGGTTTCACTCAAAAACAGAAGAGATGGAGAAAGAGAAAGGAGAGTGAGGGAAAGAAAAGAGGGGGAGAGAGGAGAGAGAGGGAGGGAAAAAAGAAAAAAAACTTAACGTTCAACCCAGAAGATGCTCACGTTTGGCTCTCCTCAATTATCCCCTCCCGTGAAGATAGGTGGCGTGCGTTTCAGGGGGCTTCTCCTCTGTGTTACATGGCAAAGAAAAGGAGGTGGAAAGAAAAAAAATGTCATTAGAAGAGGCGTAACACGTCAGTCCCTACCCAGGTTTGTTTCCTGGAGTGGGTGTAAGACATCAGTTGTAAACCTGCCCTAGCAGGAATAGCGGTCCCTCCCTCCTCCCAACTATTTCTAAGGCTTTATTTCTAAGGCTTTATTATCACCGGTGGAAAAGGATCCGCTCACCGACGCGCTCCGGTATCATCCTCGCAACTCCTCTCCACAGGACACTTCTTTATTCCCCTCAAAACAGGTACGTTCTCCTCTCCTTTTTTTTTATTTATAGCGCTTTTCTGTCGGAGAGCGGCTGGATTTTAAACTTGCGTGCGCCCGCGTTAGAGTTGGAGCTCAAACTTCGCCTTACCTGCGCAGGTGGAATTAGGTGCGTTTGCTGAGATTTTTTCCTTTTTTCTCCTCTTTGCACCTCCGTGCTGTGGAGGCGTCCTGCCGGCGCCTGGCAGCCGGGGGAGCGTGCTCCGTGCCCGGGCGTGTGGCGCTGCACAACCCCGCTATCCCTTTTGGAGGAGGCAAAAACAAAAAGGGCGAAATGCAGCCCGTTCTTCCCCAGATCCTCTTCATTCTGTATTTTATCCGGGTCTGTTTGTGTCATCCAGCTCAACGCCCGGGTGCTCCACAACAAACAGAACCCTCTTGTCAATATTCACTTACCAGAATAACGGTATTTGCGCTGATAAATTAGCAGACGACCCCCGAACATCCCACACAGGCGATTTGAGCCTTATCGCTTTTGTTGATGCGCCGTTTGTGCCTTTAAAAGAAGCTGCGGAGTCATTTGGCACATTTGAACAATTATTTCCCATCTGCTATTTATTAACTGCTTGACAAGAGGGTTTGGATTTAGTTGGTTAAACCGAGAGGAGCAATTTTCTCTGGGTTTTATTGAACTTGTCTGACTTTGAATCAGACCACACAGTGAAGACCGATGCGAGCTGAGCTCCTTTTCTCTCGCTCTCCGGCTCCAACATGTAAGATCTGGATCTGGAGCCTCGGACCTGACAGCGGTTTAATGTACGAGCCTGTTTCACCTCTTGCCCCCGAAAATTCGGACTCGGGGCTAAAAACGCGAACCGACCCAAATTGTTTTATTCAAATTAAGTTCAACGATTTATTTGTAAGTTTTTTTCAAGTTCTGGATGTTAAACCCCGGCTTGGGAAACTTTTCTGAATGAAATAAGAAATCCAGTGTCATGTTGTCGCTGCAGTTGTCGCACAGAAGAGAATAGTGGTTTTACTAATCAGAGAAATTATAATTCCCTTCCTCCTGCTGCTGTTTGCTTTGCTGTTAATGCCACTAAGCTGACAGCCGATCAGCTGAAAATCAAAATGAGATGGGCACGGATCCCCTCACCGCTCCCTCTCATACTTTCACTCGCGGCTCTCTTTTCTTTTTTACAATCTGTCCCCCCCACCCCCCCATCCAAGTTCCAGTCGCAGTTTCTTGTGCGCGTCCGGCGCAAGTGGACCTCCACGCTAATGCCCACATTGTCGCTGCTGCTCTGTGTGTTTCCCGGCAGATATCAGGCTGAAATCAAGGGATCGAGTCCATGCGAGCTGCCATCTGATCCCACACACACTTATCAATGAAGCAAGAGATCATGGCGGATGGCCCCAGGTGTAAGAGGCGAAAACAAGCCAACCCGAGACGGAAAAACGGTAAGAAAATCACCGGGGAGACAATGCAAGCAGTCGGGTGGGTGTGTGGGTGGTGGTGGGGGGGGGGGGGAGATGTGTTTGGATGCAAGCCTGGCTGGAAGGGTCTCCGCTGCGGGTCGGGGACATGTGACGCTCCTTACGCAGGGAGAACGGGACCGTTATCCAGCGGAGAAACTGTGCGTAAAAGCCTCCGTGCTGCAGCCCCCCCACTCGCCTTTTGGAAATCTTTCCCCCCCCAAAAAAATCCCGACTGTATTTTCGGGGGATTCTTGTGTGGAGGCTGCGAGGAGGTTCGGGTTGGGGGAACTTGTGGATGCTGGAAAGTTGGAGGGTCGCGGTGCCGGCCGCTGCTCGCCGGGACCGAGTCCGCCATGGGGCCACTGAGGCTCGGTCACTCTGGAGCAGGCTCCCGCTGCTCGCTGGAGAAACTCAAGTCCTCTCACTTTACTTTTCATTTGCTTTCACCAACGCGCTGTTTGGGCCGTGACGTCTCTATCGCTATGATGGCATCTCCTCTGCAAAAGCACATTTTAAAGTCATTTAGTCCCGGACGAGCTGAGTGGTGAAATAATTCACAGGAGGTGGCAGCTGGCTTGTTGGTTCAATTCGTGAACTTGTGCGTTTTTTTTGCTTTCTCTCTCTATCTCTTTAAGTTTATTGGAATGGAGTAATCCTATATAAATAAATAGGATGACATGTCCGATAAATGCAGGACATTAATTGGGTCTGGGGTGCAGTGCTGGAGGTGGAGATTTGTTGCTTTTCTGTCTCCATTTGACTGCACACTTTCCCACAAGAGGCAAATCTGCAGTGACATTTCCTGGCCCCGTTATTCCTGATTATTCCATATAGGCTCCAAACACACTGGCGGATCCGAGGCAACGCGTGTGAAACAGCGAGGCTGTGATTCAGCTGCTCAGACGAGCCTTTTATTTGCTTTTCTCCACAACAGTTTTTTAATCTCTGCCCCCACAGGTTATTTATCTAGATCAGATTTCATTTATTGATTTCATACAATCAATACCAGACAAGCATTTTGTTCCACACTAAATAGCACAACAGCACAACAGTGGAGCAGGAGATTTTTTCCAATAATTATACATATGCGTGCGTGTACATTTGCAGAATTCATACTTAAAAAGGAGAATAGAATAATAGGGCATATTTGAAATGGAACAGCCGGTTCAGTCGTGGCCACCTGTTTTGTAAAAGGGGGGGAGTGAGAAATCCAGTCTTGGCTTTTGTACCAAATGTAGCATTTGATAAAATAATATTAGCAAAGCAAATATATATTTCACACCTTTAAACCTGACAAGAGATGGCCAGCTTTGGCAGAACGTCTAAAGAATATTTATATCTCTTACGTAAAAATATTTAATACTGGAGAACGAGCATTTAAAGAAAATAGATTTAATATTGAAAAATGTGAAATATGAATCCAGAATAAAAAAAATTCTGTCTCTCATAACAACTAGCTCTGTCTGATGATCCCCTCCACCCCACCTCATCCCACCCCCTCACTCCCACCCCTCCTCACCCCCAATCCTCCCCCCTGGGAATGCAGGGGCTTATTGAGGCTTGGCCACTCTCTCTCTCTCTCTTTCTCTCTCTGTCTGTCTCTCTCTCTCTCTCTCTCTCTCTCTCCCCCCTCTCCCCTCGCTGTCTCCCTGCCTGTCTCTCTGTCCTCTTCCTGCCTGGCTCTGTGGAGGGATGGTAGGGCAGGGCGAAGCGTGTGACAGCCGGCAGGACAGACTCTGACTCCTCCAGCAGTAAACTAGCAAAACGCCTCAAATGCACCGAAAAAAGAATAAATGCAGCAGGCACACACACACACACACACACACACACACACACACACACACACACACACACACACACACACACACAGGGCTTTTGCTCCATTTTTTACCAGATGGATGGCGGATGCATCCAGATTCCCTCTTTCTTCCCTTAACTAACAAATCAGATGAATATACACAAATTTGAAATATGTACAATTAAAGCTAATTTCACTGAGTGGCGGTGAGAGGTGCTGCTGTGCACGCCGGCATGTTTGGATGTAAATTATAATCTCCTTGCCACCTGTCATTATTTTTTTTTTAAATGCTAAATATTTTACATCTGGTTTATTTTTCTGTTTTAATCACACGATGGAGCCTCGGCCCTGTTTTTTAAATTCTGATCAGATATGAATTTTATTTTATTGACTGCGTCTCCTCCACAGAGAGAATCACTGGGATTGTCTGGATCATTTTTCTGCTGTTTAAAATGGAAGAGGGCATTTCAGCATTTGTGCCAATTAGTATTAATGAGGCATTTGCTCACTAAGTTGTCTAACCAATGACATTCTCATCCAGATGACTGTTGGCCTTGAGGGCTGGAGGTGCTACTGTAGCTTTACTCACTCACTGCCCAGTCTGTCATGTGGTATTTAACCACAGTACATGACTTATCCCCCCCCCCCTCCTCATCCAAACCTGCACGTTGCTGTGAAGCCTCTGTTCTGCAAACAACAGCAACACAAACCTGAGAAATGACTTTTCATTTGTCGTCCTCCTTCCCCTCATTGTTAAACCGCTACACGAGAAAGAAGAAAAAAAAAAAGGCGCCCCTTCTCCTCTCCTGGTGTGAAACTTGATCTCGGCAGCGTGAAGTGTTTGAGAGTTTGGCCCGTGCCAGGTGTTGCTTGTCACATCCAGCTGTGCGCGCCCAACAGCAACGCACTCGCACACCTGTCCTTATTTTCCTCTTACTGAACCGGCACAGGCATCAAAAAAAGGGGAAAAACCGACTCGGCTTTGTAGTTGTGTTGCTTTTGATTTGGATGAGACGCCGACTCTTTGCACCAAACTGTGGCAGCGGTGAGAGGGCGACAGAGGAAATGCAGATGTTGCATTCTTCTCGTTTGATTCTGTGTCACCCGGCTTTTGAACAGTTTCCTGAATTTCCGCCGCATCCCACATGACATTTGGATGTCAGGACATACCCTCGGAAAGGCAGCGGTTACATAATGGAAGGCAGCGAGAGCAGCAGAAGAAGAAGAAGCAGCACTGAGACAAGGCCGGTTTCCCCCCCGCTCAGCGTCTCTCTATGGCTGCAGGAGTTTGATATAATAGTCTGAATGCGGATAGTAAGGCTATCACAGATTCACGCTTAAGGTGGAGAAAAATAGGGGAAAGTGTGTGTGTGTGTGTGTGTGTGTGTGTGAAGGGGGGGGGGGGTAGCCTTGCTTTCAGACCCAGACAATGCCAGATTTCTGCCAGTCTAAACAATTTGTCCATCTCTATTATTCCTCTGCCTTCTTAAAGTTGTGTTCGCTGCTCCCACAGTAGAGAATGAGCAGGAGGAGAGAGGAGGAGGGGGGGGGGGGGTAAGACAAGGTGCTCCCTTTCTTCCTCTTCTTTTTTTTTTGTCTTCTTCTCTCACCCCCCTCCTCCTCTCTCCTACTATGTCCCATCCACCAGCCTCCCTCCTTCCCCCCCCTTACCCAGATTTTTCCCTTCCTGAAGGTAGGGGCAGTTTTTTTTTTTTTCTTGCCGTTGTCACCGAGCAAGGGGATGGTTGGGTGGGTGGAGGGGGTAAAGAGGGTGGGAGGAAAGAGGGCAGGTTTCGCAGGGCGCTCGCGGACAATTGATTGTCACTGGTAATGTGTTTCATTTACATGTTTATACCGTCAATAGTGGCAGGGGGTTGTCCACCGCGCCATTCACCGCTGTCATTCCCATACGGGTCGGCCATTGTGTGGAGCAGCCAGCGCCACCTTAAGCTCCTGATGGATTTTCTTTTTTTTTTTTTTATTCTGTAGGAAGAAGCAGAGGAAAAAAAAAGTGTGTTTTTTTTTTAAACGGGCGCATTCACGTTGAGGGATTATTTTTGTTTAAGCGAGTGAAATAATTACTGCGAGATATTACAGGTGCCAGGAGTGTGGCGGTGCACGGACCCGCAGATAGCCGGGGAGGATTCTCGCTGGAGTTATTTTATAACCTTGTGGTTGAATCAAAATAGACACATTCCAATTACCCCTTGTAAAACGGCTAGCAGGTTTCCCTCAATGCCGGCTAATAAGGAGGCATATTTGTCCTGTCACAACTACACATTGCACTTTGGCATGCTGCGTGAGGCCTTATTATTTTTTTTCTGGAGCGCACGGTAGCTTTTTGCATCACTTGATTCTCTCTCTCCTTTTTTTTTTTTTTTTTTTACTCCCTCTCCCTCGGCTGCAGTCGTCACGAGCTAAATATATCCATCTGCTCAAAGTGTGTGAGTCAAGTGTATATAGCCAAGCACATAAAAATGAATGGACTTCCCTTACGAGACCATTGTGATTTCAAGCAAAGCGTTGGTATATAGGAGCGAAGGAAGGAGCGAGCGGTGGGAATTTATTTTCTTCTTCATGGGATCAGTTTGTTGAAAGGCCAGGGATATTTGCAGTTATCGTAATTCTGAAAATTTTGGGGTTTTATTTCATTTTGCCCCCGTGTGTGTGTGTGTGTGTGTCACAGAGAGACAGAGATACAGATATCGCAGTGTGATATCTCCGGCTTTCAAGCTGATATGTTATTCACCGAATCCTCTAATATGTGCTTTCCACAAGGAATTAAATCAGGAATGTAGCTGAGCAACAGCATTTCCACACACACACACACACACACACACACACACACACACACACACACACACACACAACAGCAAGAGAGAAGCACAGTTTTTTTCACGCTTTGATAAGGCAGATAAAAGCAAATAGCATGGCTTGTGGCTGTACACTCCCCCCCCCCAACACACACACACACACACACGCGCACATGCACACACACAAAAAAAAAATAGAAAACTAATGATCATCTCAACTCCATCCTGGACATTGGACAGAAAACTTTCATCCATCCCCTCCTCCTCTTCCCCAAAAAATAGCCAAGAAACATTTTTGACACATTTTCTCTCTTTTCTTTATTTTTTTTATTATTATTCCCTTTTTTTTTTTTTCACTCTTCCTTCTTCGACCGCCCGGCTTGTGTGAAGATATTTTGCGCCTGGCGGCCAGAGAACACACACTTGCAGAGGCACCGCGAGCCCGGACCCCTGACACCGCGGGTCTTTGGAATGCCTTAGGTACGATTTCACTTTCGCTCACATCAATGCTGACCTGAATGCCTTTCATATCTGATCCGCCGTGTCTCTCCTGGTAAACATCCCCCGGGGGGAGAACAAAGAAAGGAGCTCCTCTTCTTCTTCTTCTCCCTCTTAATCACAATTCAGCCCCTTTCGCCGCCAGCAGCAGGGCTACACATTTGCATTCAGCATCAGAAAAAGGGCCTGAGATGAAAAGGGGGGCGAAGGGAAAAAAAAAAAAAAAATGAGAGCAAGAGAGGAGAGGAGGAGAAAAAAAAGAAGAAGAGGAAGAGAAAAAAAAAATAGGGAGAGAGACCGAAAGGGGTGGGTGGATGGTGGAGAGAAATAACTAGGGTGTTTGTGGTTGTTTGTTGGTCGTCCCCTGGTTACAAGCCTTTTATAGCCTCCCTACTCTAGCAGGGACCCGGGCCCCTCCTGACAGACAGATAGTGTTACGAGATGGCATGCTCACACTATTCGTGGCCGGTCACACTTAAGAAGAAGAAGAAGGAGAAGAAAAAAAAAAAGAATCCTGGCTGCGACCGATTGGATTGTGCTTAAAGGAGGCGATAAGAGTCACGAGCAGGTGTCTTAATGATGCACTCTTCATTTCTTCTCTCCTCCTTTTTGCCAACAAGGTGCTTCTGAAACTTCTTAATGCATTTTTTAAAAGTCAAAAAGTTCTGTTATTTTTTATGGTGCTGAAAATGATGGTTTCCTCTTAAAAAAAACCATGTGAGGAAAATAGAAATAACTTCACAACCAACGTGCAAACATGCACAATGCAACAATGATTAGCGATATATCTTTATCATCCAATTCCCATGCAGGCTGGATATATGCTAATCTTAAGCAAAGATGGAGAGATGGGAGGGAGGGGTACCACGGCTCTTTAAATGGCATCATGTGATATGGATTCCAGTTTTCCCTTTCTTCCCTTTCTCTTTCTTTTTCCTCACCCAGAACTTTTTTCTTTTTTGGTTAAGAAGACGGATTATCGGTACACCTTCCCTCCCTCCCCCCTCCCGGCCAAGCTGCGCAGGATTTAGGCAGATTTACTTCAGCAAACACCTTTGGACACTGGGGGAAAGAAGGAGTCTGTTTGCAAAAGGGCCCTTTTGTTCAGAGAGGTTCTGGATAATGCCTTACCAGGCAGCCATGATATTAACCCGTGCTTTGGAGAGACGGGATGGAGGTGGTGGTGTTGTTAAGGGGGGGGTTAACTCTTTGTGTGACAACTCTTTGCGGTTCCCTCAGTGTGTTCTGTGACCGTCCCTCCATCTCTTCCCTTCCGTACAAAAAGAGCTTCAAGCTGAATTCCTCGTGCTTGTTTTGCTGATGTAAAATTCCTGTGTGTGTCTGTTGGGTTGTTGTTGTTGTGTGTGTGTGTGATGGTTTGGAAAGTCGGAGCTGCAGCAGTTCCAGTGTATTTGGGGGTGATGCACACTCACACACATTTAAAAAAAATACGCATACACACACACACAGTGCAACTGCCAAGAACGATGAAAGCGAGAGCGGTGGCTGGGATCCGTTGCCTGACTAATACCAAGGCATGAATCAGCCAATAGTGAGCCAACTCTGCCCCTGTGACTTCCCTTTATGTTTAAACGGCTATAATGATGCATCGGCCAAAACAATGTGGTGACACAGGCGGCAACGTGGCATTCCCTGCGTGCTTTTGGCCTTCATTTAGCATTTTGTTTATGCACCATTAAAAAAAGAAAGCACTGTTTTACATGTAAACAAGTTCCCGGTTTTTTAGTGCACGTCGGCTGAACTGTTGCTGAACTTCTGCTACTTCCCCAGAAGGAATTGCCTTGGAAATAGAGCAAGTTTCTCTCGCCTCTCAAAGCGACGAGCGAGTGCACTGCCGTATCTGCTCGAGTTATATTTAAGTCGTGCTTTGAATCGGTGCTAATTCGGCTCCACCGGGTGACGGTGAAGGACGAGCGTGGTGTGTGCGCCCTGGTGCTGCGTCCTGTGAGAGCGGCGGCTGTCAGGAAGTCGAGGTCGCTCGGACACGGTGGACTCCGGCCGGTGTGAAGGAAGCAGAGATGGAGAGTGATGGAGCAAAGGTGACAGACTTAAAGGTGTTTCTGGCGGCGGCGTTCTGCCTGTCGAGCTCTGACACACCTCCCTCCATCCACTCATTCTCTCTCTCTCGGGATTTGACAGGTCGTATCAGTCCCCCACTCCCCCCCCCTCGTTCTGTTGGTGTCGCTGCTCTCCGTAAAGTTGCAGTCAGATGTCTTTCTCCTGCTTCCCTGACTTTGTTTCATGCCTTTTTGCTTGTTTCCTCTCTTTCTTTTTTTCTCTGCTGCACGTTCTTCCCTCTCATCTCTTTGTTTTCTCTGTTTTCTCCTTTCACTCCTTTGCGATTTCGGCAAGAGAGCAAACACAGAAATTGAAAACTTCAGTGGTCCGGCAAATAATTGCATGCATTTGGACTTTTCATTTACGTGTGTACACTCTTTACCCTAAGCCGTGCACGTACCAGCATGTTTTATGCATTGCGTAGGGGAAAAATGCATTTTGAATTATTATGCCTCATTTGATTCTTTCTCATGTGAAAATGCAAAGTCTTTATTTGGACCATCCGTTCCGACTCGTCCTGCTGTTTGCACTTATTCAGTTGTTTCACCGCGTCTCGCCTGTGATTTTTCGACATTTTCCCAAGCGTCGACTTTTCCTATTTGCGATGGAGCACGGGCGAGACACACGACAGGTTGCTGAGCAGGTGTAAACTAACATTTAGATTTCATAATTAAATGGTGTTGGTCCAAAAAACAGCTTCAAAAACACCTTTTCCTAACAATGATTTAAATCCATCTTTGTCTGGATGCATAAGACGAACTGAGCCAGATTAAACATATTTTGTATCAACCTTCAAACCAAATTATAACATTAAATATAAACCAAATATTTTCAGAACGTTCCTGTTTTTAGTTTGTGTTAATAGACATTCATTTCACCTTCCCTCCTGCATCGCGTGTTGTTTGTCCTGCCCTGAGCACTTCAGCAAATCCAGGAGCCAAGTATCGATCACAACAAAGAGTGACCTGTCAAATCAAATCTATTCTCAAAGTGCTTTTAACATACAGTTGTGTTTTAATAGTGCGGCAAAGGGAACAAATATAGATTAAATCATAGGAACAAACGCGTCACAGCTGGTTCGAGCTTGTGTGTGAACACTGCTCGTCGTGTGTGCGTGTGTGTTCGCATGTGTGTGTGTGTTTGCATGTGTGAGACTTATCACCGCTGTCAGCCGTGCAGCAGGCTGCAGCTACATGATGCTTCTGAGGAAAAGGCGAAAAAAGAAGTAATCATTCAATTGCCCATTAAAATGATTTTTTCCCTGGTTCTGCGGTAGCTGCTCCAGAGATGACACCTCTGTGCAAACAAGTGTTGAAAGCAGCCTCCAGTTTTTCTGCTCTGATGTCGGCAACGCTGATCTGCAAGCGGCTCTCGCTGCCACATGTGCATTTAGGAAAACACACACACACACGCACACTCTTTGATGTATGTTTGATTGTCGGGTGGAAGAGCTCTTCTGGCAAGGTCACAGCCACGTGGAACGATCAATAACAGATCACCAGATTAAGGCACGGTGACATCTGGAAATCTAGGCCCTTTCCACACACGACTTAACACATTTTGCAGAACAACGCTCTACCTTTAACTCGGGTTAATAGAATATGCTATTTGATCAGGGCTCGCTTTCTTGCTGTGGTTCATTATTCAGAAGGTGTCCCGCTTCTCTGCCACCTAAGTGCAGCCCTCCCCACTCGTTACCTTTTTTTGGTTAACGAGGACATGTCTGCTTTGGTTTGTGCTTCCCCCGGTCTGGTGTTGAAGTAAATTCAGATGTATTATCTCACTTTAATTGCAGCCGATTGCCGAGCGAGATTAGGACGAAATTAGGTCATTTTGCGGTTGCACAAATTTCGCTCACTTCCACGCTTTCATCTCGGCGTTGATCAAGCACCTTCTTAACCGGAGGTTGCAGGGAAGAGAGGAAATGGTCAGGAATTACACCCTGGCCCCTTCGTTATTCAAACATACATTTAACCCTTGGCAAGAGTGAGTCAAGGACAGCTCTGACATGGAGGGTGGAGGAGGAGGGGGGGATGGGGGGGGACTCATCTGCCCCTTAAATGTGATCTGTGGTGCAGTCAGTGGACATGTGTAGCAAAGTCAGCCCCGTTAGAAACTCTGACAGGTGAATTCATGTGTTAATAGATTCTGACTGGAGAGGGATCCCCCTCCCCTGAACGCCTCATGTCCCGTCGCTGTCAAACGCGAATGTCAAACAAACACCTCCTCAGGTAGCGGGGGGGGATAATCACACCGACAGGCCTGTCCTCAGCCATTCTGACACGCCGGGCGGACGGGGGCCGAGGCTGCAGCCGAGAGGAGCTCTCTGTGGTTCCAGGCTGCAGTTTGGGTCTGGGTTCTCGGGGCCGAGGTAGTAAACACCGAGCTCTGGAGGCGGCTGGTCCACAGGGGCGGGCTTTCCTTGGATGTGGTCGTAGTTCTGGTTTTGGGTAACATACTGTAGCAATCCAGGATCTGGTTTCAGGTTTGGAGAAGGCCCTGGATGGATGCTCTGTGATTATCATCATTATCTACTTTTTAAAGTCATGATGAGGTGATAAAAGTGAGGCTTTTGTGGTCATTGCTGTAATTCGCCATCGACGCCTTGTTTCCCTGCCTGAAGATGACTGATGTGAGCTGAGTTATGGCTGAATCTGGTTATGGCTGCCATTCAAGCTGGATCGCTGCAGCGGCGGCCTGGCTGCAGAGGGGGACGAGTATTTCCTGCCTGAGATTGGGTCAGATATCAAGCTCAGACTTCGCCCTGTGACTCATCCCCAGGCACTTTGGTTGGGTCGAGGCTTTACGACTTGTGGGGCTGAGGTTGTCTTTTTTACATCACTGAGGGTTCAACTGTTTAGTGTATTCTTAGTGATTTTTGTTGTGGCCTCACAAACTTCTCCAGGGAGTGGTTATAAAGTATTTTTTCCCTTCCATTTCAGTGCTGTTAAACTTTTCTTCTCTTGCTCCATCGAGCCATTAGTCCGATGCCTCATATGTAAACATGAAGTGGGAGTTGCACATTTTGCCAGATGTTGACACTGACATATTTTAGAAAATTCGAAAATAAGACATCTATTCCTGTTCTCTGACTTCTCTGCCTCGAACTTTGCCTCTTGTGTTGCCCTCCAGTCCATTTCCACTACCTCCAGCTCCATCCATCCCACCAGCCAGTCAGTCATGTAACCAGTCAGCCCACTCTAATTACTTCTCCCCCACCCAAGGGAAGCTACTTCCTTATCGCCCGGCCGTCTTGCTCCGGCATTCCTGAGATAAATTCCCCACCACTTTGTTATTCTTACTACTTAGGGGTATTGGAATTAGCATGGCCATCAAAGCAGACCTTGTACTCTGCCTTTTTTCTCACAACCCCCCCCTACGACCTTATCAGTGGTCATACATTACAGCCGGGCATGGGATGTGCCCACGGGCTGCAGAGGTGAATAACGCACAAAGGTATCGAGCCATGTGTCTGACATCAAAGACTCTGAGGGATGATGAAGCGATGCAAATGTGCGGCTCGCGGCTCTCTATCGGAGTCTGGCCCTTTTTGGATGTGCAGGTACTTGAGGGCGGCGTGGTAAAGGATTCATCAAATTGCACTTTGCGGTCCAGGTAGCCGTAGCGCCTGTGTGCCATTTCACCCTCTGTTTGTGTTCATCAGAAACGGTGAGTTAAAGAGCTCCACTCGCTGCCAAAGAGCTGTCACTTCCACACCGAGTGAGTTTCACAACCTTTCAGCCTCTTCATACCTGTTAGAGCCTCAGCTGGGCAATTTCAAACGCGCACAAGGATCCCGGGGTAAATAATCAGAGCTCCATTCATCCCTGAGAACCCCACTTTTTTTTGTGCAGATGTGTGGGCTTGATCAAGACAGGAGCCCTTCGCTTCCTCCTTTCTTTCCTTCTTTCCTTCCTTCCTTCCTTCCTTCCGCACTGCGCCGCATGTTTCCCAACATGGTTTATACCTCAGCAGCAAGCAGACGCCGCCTTATAAACTGGCAATCACAGTATCCCTAATGTTATTACTTTTCATAATTAGTTACAGCAACACTCATTCCACGACTGGCGGAAAGGAGTATTCCTTAGTAATTAAGGTAATGAAATATTCATTTATGCTACCTTTTCAGCAGTCTCACAAATGAGCCAGCCATGCTTAATGTCCGCCCTGCCTCTGATTTTATTATGATGGCAGACTGGCACATCTGCAATTAGTACTCGCACTGACAGTTAGCGTTTTGCGCGGGGCGGTAAGCAGAGGGAGGTGAGGTGAAGCGGCAGATAGTGGGTGCACCCTGGTGTGCCACCCCCCTCCCCACCTCCCACCAGACCCCGCCTTCCTCCTGCAGCACCCTCCACTCCGCTAACTTTCTCTCCTTCTATTTTTTGCCCTTTTATTGTTACCTTTATCTCCTCCTCCCTTGCAGTCTCCTCCCCGAAGGAGAGGTTACCTTTTCCCCACGGTGCAAAATCAACTTGACGTAACTGTTCATCAGTTTCAGTCCCCCCCCCCCCTTTGCTACCCCCCGCTGTCCTCTCCCCCCTCCGACTCCCCACCTCACCCCCGAGGTAGTTTGCATCAAATCAGGCCCAGTCAAGCTTCAAGTGGAAATTGGCAGGCCAGAACCTGACAGCGGAGGAGGGACGGAGGGAGGGAGAAGGCAGAGAGAAACAGGCAAATGGTGGTGTTAGGAGCCTGAACTACATCCAACATGGTGATTGTGAAGTCAAGTTTCTGGATTAAGTGCTAATAAGTCATAATCACAGAGGCTGACAGGAACAGATTTTCAAAACAAGATATCCGGAATTCTTGAGATCATTGCCAGTAAATTGTCTTTATCTGAAAATCCCCACAAAAATGAAATCACCAGCTGCAGCCAAAGTAGGTGAAAGGACTCAAAGTGCTTGTTCTTTGAAGTTTGCAACATTTGCAAGCTTTTAATTTTTTTAAGAGGGGTGCTGGACGCTGGAGGGGGCGGGGCTACAAGCGTGCGTTTATGGGCCATCGATTTGAAAATGGCTGACACAGGCAAACAGTCACACATGTTCACCAGCCACAGATGTGCCGTCTCGTTCTTTTTTCTCTCTTTCCTCCTGAACTCCGCTGTGGCCCACAGAGAGAAGCAGATAAGGACTTTGTAATGAAACTTTTAGTGAATCTCGCTGCTCCAGTTCTGTCGCCGCCACGTCACAGAGCTCAAAAAACGCTAACCCCCCCCACCTCACAACCGCTCCTCACAGCCGCTATATATTCTTATTAAGGATGTGTGGGAGCGGTGAGTATTATTATGTTTTTATTCATTTCTTTCCCCCCTATGACTGTCCATAAGCTTTTTTATTATCTGTTTTTGACCCTTTAACAGCCTTGGAGGATTTTGACACTTAAGTCGCTTTTTCTTCATTTCCATATCTCCTCTTTTTCACTGTCACACCTTTTTCTATCTTTTATTATTTCCTTTTCCTGCTTAGAATGTCTGCCTCCCCTCTTTCTGCTTGGCACTTTCTTTGCCACCCTCTTCTTTCTCTCTCCTTCTGTCTTAATCTTTCCCCTCCCATCTCTCCCCGCCCTCATATTTGCTCCCTTTCCCCCTGTTCAGTTCCTTCTCTCCCACCTCCCTCCCCGTCCTCAGCTATGCATGTGCTCTGATGGGCTGATGGCCGTTTCGACAGGGCAGCATTGAGGTAAAACGGTGTGACGGCAGAGTTTTGTTAAGCCGAGAACAAAGGCTCGGAGATGCCGGGCCAAGCCATTGTCCCGCGCCCATATTGGCCTTGCCACAGTTTTGCAGGATTTAATGCTCTGTTTACCTCCAGCCAATCGCTACTAATATACAAAGAGGAGCTTCTTCCTCTTAGATGCACCTCAGTATGGTTTAAGATGTATCCATAATAAAACTGGCCTCTGAGCCATTCCTGTTCTGTACCTTTTGAGAAAACTAAAAAAAAATGCAGGTAGATAAGTATCTTTAAAATATAATAATATATAACCCTTTAATTGTGTCAATCATGCTGCTGGGAAAGGTGTGAATTGTATATTTCTCAAATCCGACTCAATGAACTTTAAATCTTTGCACAAACCTAAACTTCTTGGGAATTCATTAAATATTCATATAAAATCGAAAGAAGAATCACAGACACAAATATCTCATCAAATATACATGACCTGAGGAGTTATCTTAAATGTACATCAGCTACTATGTCATTTCATTTCTGGATCTCTAGATTTGACAGATAATATGTACTTTTGTTATGTTCCGCATTTAAACTTCAGATGATACCACGTGTAGCCTATCCTTTAAAATCTGGATCAAGTCCACCAGATGCTAAACTTCAAAGATCTTCAGTCAAACCTCTGCCCCAGTAGTTATGTTAACGATAAACGGACCAACAAAGCCACCCGAGTGAAGCCAAGGCTCTACTTTCCTCATCCGCCAGTATGTGAGGCTCCACGAGATGTAAATCTCCTCATCAGAGGGTGTGTATGCCAGGCTTTGTGTGACATCTGTGTACCTTCCACAGTCGCCTCAGCCACCGCGCTGCACGGGCACCGACTGTGCACGCGCACCTCCACACAGAGGAGAAAGAAGTTGCTATAATAAGAACAACTACGCATCTGTGTTGTCCGCAGCTGTCCATGTGCGCGTCCGCAAGGGAGTATAATTGAGGCCTAAGTGTCTGTCACTGTGACTGGGAGAGATAGGAAACAAGTGTGTGTGTGTGTGTGTGTGTGTGTGTGTGTGTGTGTGTGTGTGTGTGTGTGTGTGTGTGTGTGTGTGTGTGTGTGTGTGTGTGTGTGTGTGTGTGTGTGTGTGTGTGTGTGTGTGTGTGTGTGTGTGTGTGTGTGTGTGTGTGTGTGTGTGTGCAGCACAGAGAGAGTAACCGACTGTGTGTGAGTGTATGTGTGTGTGTGTGTGTGTGTGTGTGTGTGTGTGTGTGTGTGTGTGTGTGTGTGTGTGTGTGTGTGTGTGTGTGTGTGTGTGTGTGTGTGTGTCTGGTCCATTGGAGTTCCCCTGCATGGTCTTTGGGCAAACTGAAAGCAGTGCTCAGTGGGATTAGAGAATGAGTGTTGCTGGGGGTGGCTGAGGGCGGAGGACAGAGCACAGGAGGATTCTGGGAGTTTTTCCTGCCCTACAGCAAAGCGCTATGTGCAGGTCTTTTGTGGAAGAAGCCCGCTACAAACCGCAGTGACTCTCAAACTGCTTCTGAAGGGGTTAATATCAATCCACAGCCCCCCAGTCCTGATTGATTCCGATTGAACATTTTGGAAATAAAATCAAAAACCGCCTGTGGAAACTTGATTTAGTAACATTGCAACCTCTACTTGTGTGTTTTTTTCTGTTGTATTCACAGAATCGGCTCAGAGCGAATGCATAAAAACTAACTTCCGTCTGAATATTGTTTTAAACATTTCACTTGGGACATTTGAGATGTCAAGATGGATTATTGGGCCTTATTTAAACAGACTCACTCTCCAGTTTAACAGGCTTCCACTCGGAGTAAATGTCGCGACGCCGAGCTAACGCACGCTCTTTACGAAAAAGCAAAGCGTCCCATTAAAAAGCCGAAGACGGCGGCGGCTTTCGAGGGAAATCTGCCACAGCGGTGTGTTTTTGTTTTTACAGCAGCAGTCGCTCTGACATCAACATAAAAGCAAAGTTTCGCAGAACAAGGGGTAATAAACGGAGTCGAAAGCGCCGTCATCGAACCCAATGATATTTTCACGAGCACATAAAGATTATGAGTCCGTTCCAGTAGCACCCATCTGTGCGACTATATGCTCAGCAGTTAAAGGGGAGGCAGAGGGAAGAAAGGGGATGACTTTCATTTGGTTAAATAGTTTGTTAAGGTCAACAGAGATAAGACTTGTAACCCCCCCGCCCCTCGGCCCCCCCCTGCTCAAACAACAGGCCCGTAAACCCCTGGATGATTGACAGGTGAAGTGGCTGTCGACAGTTGTTTCGGCGAGAAGGAAGCGGAGGAGAAACACTTCCTGCCAAATCCTCTCCTCGTTGCTGTGGCGATTAACGGGTTAACTGAATGAAACAATTTGTCAACAGACAAAACTCCGTCGATCCGAACCCCTTTTTCTGTTGCTGTCTTTTTTCTTTTTTTTTTTGCAAAACAATTACAAAATTACAGTAGATAAAAATTGAGCAGCGCGAGTATTTATGCAATCAACATAACGAAGAAACAAAACAATTTAATGTGGAAAAAAAATCATCATTCATCTGCATTATAATTGCTTCTCTTTCACATCTACGGGGATGGTTAATTAAAATTGTGATTAAATGCGCCTGCACTGCCTAAGATGTCTTCCCCCTAAACAGGTGCTACAGAATTTAAAAGTAAAGACAAAAAGCTAATTAGCATTGGAAATTGAGAAATTGCCTGCAAGAATCGGTGTTAATTTCAGTCACTGATGAGGTAATTTATAAAGGGGGAGTCTGTGCACCACAAGAGATTGCAACACCGACTCCCACCTCCCTCTCTCCCTTCCTCCCCCCCACCGTATCCCTGCATTCCCAGCATGCAGGTGAAGCTGTTTGCAAAATATTGAAGCTATTTGGTATTCCGTCTTCGTTAGGCGTTCGTCTGTGCCCTCCCAGCAGCGAGAGTAAACACATAACTAGACTAAATAATGACATGTAAGGGCTTTACACACACACACAAACACACACAGATTCCCCCTCGTAGAAATTAAACCAACCGGGGAAAGATGACGAAAGAGGAAAGGAGGTTAATCCCGGTGTAAAAACATACGACTCTGCCGCCGCACATCTGTGAGGGAAAACCAATAATGATAACAACACAGTTAATTCTGCATCTGAAGTCTTTTTACAGTTTATGTTGCAGCAGCTTTCAGGGTCAAGCAGCTAGTTCAGCGGTTGTAAAAGTTTTCAGTTCAAGTTAGGGAAAACACAGCATCAAAATTGCGGTGGCGTGGTTTTTTCCTATTGGACGGCGATCGGAGCGGAACCCGCGGCTCACGATGCTGGCCGCCGTCCTCCGTCCCGCTCAGAGTTTCCAGAAACGTCCCAGATACTGCTGATCCCCAGCTCTCGTTTACGCTCCCCTAGTAATTAACTGTCATTGTCCATCATTATAGTTGGCCTTGGAGAAATGTCAGGCCTGGAACAAGACCGAGTCCAACTGCTCCGTCGTGTTATGAACTCGGCCGCAACTGGGTTGCGACTTTCTCTGAATTCCTCTTGTTTGTTTGTGCGTCCTTCTTGCGAATGTGTCAAAGTTTGCAGAAAAAGTCACGACGCTGCTGTCAGCGGTTCCTTCGTGATTTACTGGCTCGTTGAGAATTGCCGGGTTGACCTGGCTCCTGATTCGTCTCCGGAGCGGAGAGGACAGCGACAGTGGCGGCCAAAGTTTTCACATAAAACCGGTGCTGTTGAACCGGTGGACAGGTGGGAGGAAGGTTGGAGCCAGCAGGCCGTAGGTCATTAGGCTTCCACAGCGCTGGAGTGGAAGCATCAGCTAGCACAAGGGTAAAAAAAACTGTGGGGGGGGGGGGAGCCAATTTGCTGAGACATCCTCTGCCGACCTTTCATCATAACTGGGCCCTTTTTCTCTTAGATTAAGTCCAGTGAGCAGAACCCCGGCCGCCTGTCAGCCCGTTAAGCCCAACGACCCCCCCGATATCTCCTCCTCTTCACTTTTTAACAATCGCCTCTCTCACTCAGACTCAAAGCTCCCCCTAACTTTCTCCAGCTGCTATGTGACAAATTATGTACTTTGCACCCTTCCTCTCCCTCTGCCTCCGACATCCAAGCTGCTTGTTGCGCCGCTGCATTCACTGGGGTCCTGTCATCCAAAAAAAACCTGACTCTTCCCTCTGCTCGTCTGGAGGGCACAACGCCCCCCCCAATCCAAATAAAAAAAGCCTCTAAAGAAATAAATGTATTAGACTTACCTATCTGTATGATTTATATATGAAGGGCGGATATAAAGGACAAACCTGAGTAAATATCTCATAAATGTGTCACTTCACCAGTGGCAACAAACAAGAAGGAAAACATGAAAGGATTTGTCCGATCCCTCATGCATGTCACCCACTGCAGAGCTGCCTTATGATTATTTTATTTTACGATTCTTTTTTTCCCCCTCCACCTCCTTCTCCCTCTTCCTCCTCTTCCTCCCCCCCTTCCTCCGAGTCACTCCGCTGAACAGGTCAGGCAGTAAGTGACAAGGTATTTCGTCGTTTTGTGAACCTTTGCCAGACTGATTGTTCAGTGCAAGTGTAGTGTAACTGAGCCGCTTGTAGCTCGCCGGAGTGTGGAAAATAAGATCCAGGACCGATTTTTTTCTCCTCCTCCGACCAATCCCTCCCTCCCTTCTCCCTCCTTCTCCGTCTCTCTCTACGTTTTACAACAATGTGAGATAGTAGAACAGATATCCAGTGGCCCGGCCGCAGCTCCTGTGCGCCACCGTTGCTGTCGCTCTTCATACATTTCCGTTCCACCTGACAGCCCCGGCCGTATTACTCCAACATTTACACTCGCACCGGTTTGACCCGTGACCACTTGTAGCTGCCTATTATGCTATTACCGCCCAGGCACTAGCCGTACTGACTCCTGTGTTTTCACCCGGGTTATGAATGTGAGCCATCCCTGTACTGGCAGCACGGGTCAGAAACTCTTTAAGTTGTCGACACGTTCCTGCACCAGTGACACTGAGACAAACTCCAGTTCTGTGTGTTGCTTTTCCTCCACAGCTGTTGTTTCTGGTCGTTCTGTGGACTCTTTCACACACCGAGGAGAATCCACCAGATACAGTGCTAACCAAACAATAAAAATGCCCCATAAATTTCAATATCTCTGCCAATTTTTCAAATACTTTGTTTATATTTCCTTGATTGCAATGGTGCAAACACTCATTTCTGAAACTTTTTTCAAACAAGTTCAGTTTTTCCCCCTGGAATCTGTTTTCATGCTTTGGTGGGTTTGTTGTTAATAGTGAGGCCGAAATTAATTTGTAGATGTGATTTATAAATCCTAAACTGCCTTCCACACTGGGAGTATAGAGCCCTGAGAGCAAGAATATTTCCAGTAAATAAACAAAATTGTAACATAAAAGTTTATAATAGCGATCAGTGTTTTTGGCTATTGCAGCCTGGCTTATACTTTATTATTTTAAAAACCTTGAAATATTATTGTTAAAATCTCAGTGCAGGAAAAGGAAAGAAGTGGAAACATTTATATTTAACCTACAGGTTTGGGTTAACATGCATATTATTTCTTGTCCATTTTTATCCAACTCAGCCTCCAAGGACCAGAATTATACGTATTTTATTATAGGTGAGCACATTGGTAAGTGAACCCCCAAGGCCTGGTTGAGTTGCTCTTTCTCACCATCTACCCAAAGTCACAGAGCAGTATTTATCTTGCAGCAGATGGGAGAACCCTCCTGTGTGTAATACTGCATTGTTTATCACTTCATGTGTGGTTAGTGTAAGAGGGTTTATTCATCAAAGAAATCATTCTGTGGCTTGTCTCTGTAATTTCAGTTCTGAAAAAAAAAAAAACAGGATTCAACAGCATTCAGCATTTCTCCTGCTGGAGCTGGAGTTCCTGTGTGCGAGGCGTTTAACCAGGATGTGATGTGATGCTCGTGTTGATGTCGAGGTGCTGGAATCACAGTTCATCGGGGTAAAAGGGATTTCAACGACTTCAAAAACAAGCCGGAGCGAAACAGAGGAAAAGCCTCGATAAAACCCTCGGGGAGAGACTCGTACGACGACACCAGGGGGGGAGAAAACAATCGCTAATATTAGGAGGAGAAGGGGAGGGGGAGGGGGGGGGGGACACACACACTCACACAAAAAAAAACCTTGAGTTTGTTTATGTGCACATAATGCGAGTGTGAGCGCCCGGTGAAGCACCGCAAATGGGAGAAGTATGCGTTGGTTTCTCAGGTAACAGGATTACGTGGGCACATAATTGATCCATTTGGGGGAAAAATGACAGGGCTCTAAAGAGGCCTCGGCTTTGGAAATGGAGTTTATGAAACAGGCATTCGTAAATTCAAAGGAATCAATATGTCAATTTTATTACATCTCCGGGCCAGATGGGCATTAAAGGCACAGCTCATCCCTCTGCTGCTCAACCTCTCCCTCTCTCCTCTGTCATCTCGTTCGCAGGGTCTCTCTGTCACTGTCTCTCTTCCTCTTTTTTTTTTCTGTTTCATTTTTTTTTGTTGCTGTGATTCTCTCCTCTATTTGCAAATGTTGCCTGACAAAGGTCTGTTGCTCTTTCTCTCCTCCATGACAAATGCCAGAAATAAAACGAGCCTAATTTACATGCATCAGCATAAAACACCTGAGAAGCAGGGGAAATGATATTTCTCAGTATCGTCCCACAGTTGCCGAACAGTAAAAGAGTAAGTTGCATATAAGATTTCGATTATTCTGGTGATTCTCATCTAGATAAATCAACGGTCTGCCCCATTCTGCTCAGTGTTATCACCTCCACTGTGTTTCAATGCAAACCCAAGTCATGATAAAGATGTTACGATTTATTTATTCATACTTTCTGTTGTGGAGAGTGTTGCCAGATGCTTCCCGAACTTACCACTGCACAGGCGTGTGTGTCACAGTCTTCTAGTGTCAAAAGACGTCAACTGAGTGTGGATGGAGGGTGGGAGCAGAGAGGAGAAGATGTGTTTTCATATGTGTCGACATTTGCTTACTTTCTGCTCACTTTTCTCCTCGGTCTTTGTCTTTCATTTGTGCGGGTCTTTATCTAAAGATGTATGAATGACCTCTTGTCTCTTTGCCTCTATCATTTTCCTCGACTGTTATCTCGCTCCCCCTCTCTCGTTGTTTCTCCTCCTTCCCCTCCCTGACAATCTCGTACTACTTTGTGTACATTGTCAAGCACTCTCGCTCTCTCTCCCTCCCTCCCTCTCTCCCTCTCTCCCTCTGTCTTTCTCTGTTTTTGAGACAAAGGTCCTCAGTGGCCATTTTGTTGGCGAGATTTTGCATGTTTGCCACTATGCATGTGCGTGTTTGTATATGTGTGTGTGTGTGTGTGTGCACTGTGTGTGTCTCAGACGTATCACATTTCCCTGTCCAGGCAAATGCATCAGCTGAAATATGTTTGTCAATGCGGCTGTTGACTCAACACTATTATTCTTAAGAAGAAGCCGTTTAGAAAAAGCGGCGAGCACAATAAACAGTTTCACAGCTCGGCCAATTGTGGAGCTTTAAAAAGGCAAAAACAGGGAGAGAGAGTGGGTGTGTGTGGGGGGGGGGGGGGGCAGATTAAACATTCTGCATTTCCTTCACTAAAATATTCACGTTTCATTTAAATACAACGGCATCCCAGGCAAGATTTAATTACCATCCAGAGCTATAATGCAAATGAATAATGCAGCAAAGACTGATGCAAACGGATAGAAATATAAGACTCCATCGCTCAATAGGTTGAGGGGAATTAGAGAGAGAAGAAAAGAAAGGTGGGGGGCTGAGGAAAGGGAAAAGGTTAAAAAATGCCTCTTGATGTTCACTACTTAGTTGGATCTGTGAAAGAGTGAAAGAGATGGACAGGAAGGAGGGAGGCAGGAGAGAGGGGGGGGGAGTAAAGGCGTTGGGGAGGGAGGCGGCGGCGGCACAATTACGAGGCCCGGCTTCCGCGGCGTTTGCCAGGATTTTCCTTCTCCCATTCCAGTAGTTCATTTTTGGAGTAAGTAAATAATAAGAAGTTGGTGATGCTTGCATTTTTAATTCCACCCCCTCCCCTCCCTGCACTTTTTTTTTTTTTTTTGTGTTCAGTTCACTGACTGACATCTGCTATCAATGCTAAGCAGGTGTTCCCGTGCAAACAGACGTGCCCCTGTTTGTGTTTCGCCATCCCCGCCACCGTGCACCCAAATGAGCAACGTGATTAAGAATCCTGTAAATTTTTGAAAGGAAACGGATGGCTGCCCGGCTAGAACGTAATTACACCGCCGCCGACATCCGCAGCTCACCGCTGCAGCAGCCAGAGCCAAAGCAACAGCAGAGAATTAATAATATATAATGGCATCTTTCCTTGTAATTCATAAATGAAATAAAATGAAGGAGGAGTAACCGCTGATAAGTTTTTTTTCCTTTCTTTCTTTCGCTCTCTCTCTCTGGCGGTGGAGAGAGAGTTGCAGAAATTGAGTGGAGACGATCATCTTGTGCGATGTGTTAACTCTGGTGTGTGTGAGGGGAGCAGAGAAGACTCGCTTCCTTCTTGCTCTCTTTCTTTTAACCGTCTCCTGCTCCTTTTCCCTCCTTTTTAGCTCATTTATTTACTAAATGAGGCCTCTGCATATGTTCCCTCACTCTTTCTCCTCTCCCTGTTTTGCCATTATGCGCTTTCACTTCCCCGTATGATCATACATGTATTCGCAATGGACAATTAGCTATGACATCTCAAGTGGCAGCTAACTTCCCTGCCTTGAACTTCAAAGACGGTCGGTGCATTAACTTTGCAGTTTCTTCCATCTTCTTTCCTCTCGGTTGGAGAACGGGCAACATTTTTCCTTCACTGGTGTTTTTTTTTTTTTTTTATGGGAATCTGAAGAAAAAAACAAGGTTGGGGACGGTTCATTTAATCAAAAGTCGATTCGAAAATCAGTTGAGAAAAAGTCAAAACGCTGAAGGGGAAGCCACAAATGAAAACAGGGGAGTGCAAAGTATGAGCGAGGGCTGAAATGTGCTGAGGAGGAGAATGGGGGGGGTGCAGATGGTAACCTCTGGGGAGGAGAAGGGAGTGGAAAGAGGACCAACTAAAAAACATCTGCCAAGACTCATTTTGACAGAATCCTTCCTCGTGATCGGAAAACGTGATTGTTTTTTTTATTCTTCTGTTACAAATGTCATAATCACCAGATCTAGAAGAAAGGAATCTGTGCTGATGTGGTCTGACACTGATAGAAACCGGCTCTAAGTGCAAAGGGGACGGTGTGGGACATGTTCTGGTGCGATGGCTGCTACGCACGTCTCCACACAGGGATTTGTGGAGGTACCAGAGCCTTGTAATGAACCTTTTTACCCAATTTATATCCATTTCTCTGCCTGCATGGCCGTGGAGGCACCTTGGCCACTGTGTCCTCCCACGGCAGCCATTGATAGTGACTGACAGACATTGTTTGGACAGTGAAAGGTGCGTCTCCCTGTGAACGCTGCCTTGCAAAAGGGAGGCGACACAACTCTCCTGTCCCCTCTAATCAGAGCCAGAGACGGTTGCATCCTCCCTTTCGGATACGTGATAATTACCCTTCTCTCTGAACGCTGGGGCTTTACTCTGAGACGGGGAGGGACAGATGCTGACAATTATATTAGGGATGTGTGTGTTTGTTTCTCCACGTGTGTGTGCGTGTGTGTGTGTGTGAATCCCTGTACATTGCCTTGTAGCTACCTTTCTCCACAGCTGAAAGAGTTAGTCCAGAGCTCATGATATGAAATAATAAGGTGTAGTAATGTGCGTGTGGCTCCCGGCTGCAGCAGGACAAAAACACTTTTTGTCTGTGTGCGATCTCTATAAAGAACGGCTGTGGCAGAGATCAGTGGGTTTACTGTATGTGTTGCTCAGTGGGAAGAACAAGGCGCTGACACAGCCGGGGTGACGGAGTTCAGCTCTATTTGGGGGAACAATGCTCAAGATATGAACATTTTTACATAAATTCATCGCAGGGAATGATAATCGTCTATTAGCCGCATATATTGAGACTCAACAGACTGGATCACATACAGACCATAGTGCCGAAGAAAGTTTGTGTGTAAGCCGTGAACCTGCGCTTATAGAATTCACCAGTGGTGCCATAACATGTGGACATTTCTCTTGATATAGCTCCACCAATCATGAGTCAATCTTTCATAGCATCAAATATTTAATACATTTAAGCTTAGACAAAGGAACTACTTAAAAAGACAGAAACCATTTTTGGAATAGAATGTAGTTGACCTGGATTTTGATATAGTTAAGCTTGGTCTGTGTCCTATCCACTAACATGGAGGAGGCCGGGTTTATCAGCTACACTGAAGTCAGCCTCCAACTTTTGCAGTTCATTTTTATATGCATTCTGGTTTTTAATATTCTATTAAGGTACTTCTTTTTAAAATATAGCATTCTGTATGATATGCTAGTAGCGTTCTGCGTATAACAGCACTGCACCCAACTCTCAGTTATCCTAGCCCACTGTACACAACACAGTACAGTTATATATGTTTGGTAGTATTTAGTATCCAAGCACAAAGCTGGAACCTCAGTACATGCTGTACTGACCATTACCATTGTATATTCCTGTGTTGTAGCCTGTAGTGTTAATATGAACCAGCTGACTGGTGAGTGCGGTTAACATGTATGGCAGCAGTGTTAATGAATGAACAGGACAACACTGCTGCGTCTCTTCTTCGCTCCTGCTGTGAGGCGATACAGTGGCGCACAGAGGACGGCTGGAGCCTATAGAAACGCTGCATAATAGCAGCGACAGTCTCAGTAGTGTCCGAGGAGGAGAGAGAGAGACAGCACAACTCTGTCCCGGCTATCTCTGTCTGTGCCCGTCAGCGTGTGGAGACGATGTTTTCCTCCTCCAGCTGCTGGGAGATAATTCGGGTCACCCCGGGCTGCTGGGTGGGGGGGTCGGGGAGTGGGTGAGCGGAGGGTGGGTGTGTGTGTGTGTGGGGGGGGGGGCCCACCGACGAATCAAGGGGCCGATTGTGTCTGGTGCCAGTCAGTCGTAATTAAGAGCAGGATCAGGGGGTGGACGCGCGCACACACACCGCTACACATGCACACTGATAGACCTAAGGACATAAAATCACATAAACACACACATGCACGTCCACGTACAGGGGGACGCTCACACACACACAGTGAAGCCGGCCCCTCTATACAGAGCAGCTCACCTGAAAATAATCGCTGCGAGGGGCAGCAGGGGATGCAAATGAGGCTGGAGGTTAGCGTGGGAAAAGTGGAGCAGCGTAGCCTGGGACTAGGTGATCCTCCGGGCAGGGGGCCGGCCTCAGGAGGGGCCTTTGTTTCCAGCCTCCGTTTTAAAAATACCCAGCGTGCACCTCCTCCTCACTCCCCCCCCCACCCCCACCCCCCCACCCCACTCCTCTATCACCTCCCCGGCCCTGCCAGCCCGGGCCAAGCAGAGAGAAAAGCAGTGATATATGGTTTGTTTAACAAAGGGAGAGGTGTGTGTGTGTGTGCGTGTGTGTGTGTGTGTGTGTGTGTGTGTGTGTGTGTGTGTGTGTGTGTGTGTTGTGTGTGTGTGTGTGTGTGTCAGCATTCATTCAGGTTATTTTCATCTGAAGTGACAGATTTGTTTCAGTCAGATGTGAAATTATGGGGACACGTATTCAACTCATACTGAAATATATGTTCTATTGTTAAAAAAATGACAATCATTCAAAGTTTTATAACAATTTAATGTATCATTAGGATGAAAAATACTCTGTGCACAAAAGAACATGCTGTTTTTCTTGCTTTTGTATTAATGTTATAGAATTTGCATCTAAAAACTTTGTTTCATGATAAAACTTTTCATTTATTAATCAGTTTTCCTCTCCTCTCTTTTCTTTCCGGTGCTGGTCCATTGATGCTCCTTCACTCCACAGCAGGTAAGCACTCGAGCTCTTGATGCAAACTGCACATGTATCACCTCCTTACACAAAAAAACCCATCATCTCACACAAACACACACAAACACACACATACTGATGGCGGTGTACATTCCAACCTGGCCATCTCGCCTGAGCCCCAATGAATTCCTGAGCTATAACGAAGAGGGGAAAATTGTTTTATGAACAACACGTTCTCATAAATATTCAAAGAGTCGAACACGAGTGGAGCTGTAAAAACGTGTGTATGGGGGGGGGGGGGGGGAGTCACCAAACAAGATGCTCGGCAGCGGCATAAATGTAAGAGTGCTGTAGCAACCTGTTTGCCGGCACCACGGTGGAGGCAGCTCCCACCGTCCTCCAGACACCCGGCCGCTGTAATACCTCTCTTTCTTAATTATTATTTATTGGCACTACCTCTCCTCTCCTCTCCTCTCTCCTCCCCTGTTCCCTTTATCGCCTTTCTAAATAATTTCTACAAATGAGAAGGTTTCCTCTTCTGCGAGCATGCACGCCTGCCCACACGCACACATGCATGCACGCAGCGCTCAGCTTTCACTCATCAAAGTTTAATCGACGACCGTGTTTTTTTTTTTTTTTGAATAAAGCACACTTAAAAAATTTAGATGCAAATTATTTTGCATTATTCATGCATCCTCCTAGTCCTTGTAGATTTAAACATTTCCGAGGCCACCTTGATTCAAGTAATTACCTAGACCGCAGCCGGGTCCGTCATGAATAAGGTATTTCCTACAAGCATAGTATGCGCCTGATGAGCTTTTAAAGTGGCTGTACACTGAACTTGTGTATTGCTTCTCCTGCATGAGTGACTAGAACATGCTTTGCAATCGCTCGCAGGTGGTGGTGGCGGTGGGGCGGGTGGTGGCGAGTGGGGGGAGGGCTGGCAGGGGCAGCCGAGAGTGACAGCACTCTCATGTCCGTGCACCGGGGGCCTTCAAGTCTCTATCTGTCGCCTCCTTTGTCTGACTCGTCCTCGATCCCCCCCCTCCCGCTCCTCCTGGTGCCGCTGCCCGTCCCGGCGCCGTGTTGAAGTCGCACATTGTGTCCCTGAAAAACAGACAAATATGGAAAATGAGACGTTACAAAACAGTCGAGAACAATGAAAGTCTAATAAAAGACAATTGGTTCAAATGCGTTTGCGTGCGGATGAGAAGTGATTACTTTTACAAACTTTTAAAAGAGAATTTCGAATTACCTCATCCTTGTGCATACTTTGTAATTAGTCCTCCTTGTAAGATTAAACAACCCAACAAAAACACTATTAAGTTCATATTTGTGCATTTTGCTTCACACATTCTCTGGGTGCACCTGACATCTCCACAGTAAATCCTACCTTTATGAAGATTGTACTTGTAAGAATTGAAATGATCATAAAGTAGTTTCTGAAACGTATTACCCTCATGAAGATGGGATTTACTGCAGGGCCGTTGGGTTAGCCTGTATTCATTGAGCTTGGTGTACATACTAAACTACAAACTGAGTGTATGTCCCATAAATAGTCTGGATTTTCCACCAGTGAAATTCTGACACTGGAATGAAAACCCAGGTTTCAGCAGCAATGTGAACGTCTGTGTCTTCCCCTCCCTCCCTCCCTCCCCTCCCCTCCCCTCCTCCCCTCTCCCTTAGGCTTTTTGTATCTTTATCCATTTCAGTCTGAAGGATCCCAAAGTGCTTCAGATCTGAGCAGCCTAATACCTGCCTCTAAGCTGGCGGCTTTCAAACCTCTTTTTGACATAACAAGGGAAATTAGCTTGACTTGACTTTACCTGAGATCCTCTTAAACCGCACCTGGCTTTGTTGGCCAAACACTCCTCCTCCTCCTCCTCCTCCTCCCTCCGCTCTAACACCCTGCGAGCACGTCCTGATGTGTGAGGAGTTCGGTCTCCAGAATGAGATCCCTGCTATTGCATGAGCGCTGCATGGAAGGAGATGTTGACTTGAAGCGTTTACGTAAGACTTATTAACATTTCACAGGATGTTATCTCAAGAACCGAGGATGTAGAAATGAGCGTCAGGTGATAATTACTTTCTGGAAATGTATTCATGGTGTTTGTGGAGTGAAACCTCTTCACATCCACTCTCAGAAATGACAGTCACCTTGACAGAAACGCACATTTCACCCGCATCTCAAAAGCAGGCTTTTATATCAAGTGCATGTTGTTCTACCTTTAACTGTCGGTGGCGTCGGAGCACTTGAAACCCGACCTCACCTTCAGTCGAGACAAAGACGAGGATTATTGATTCTCCGATCAAAGCTGACAAAATGACACATTATGCCCTTCGGATCCTTCCTGTAATATCACATGCGGTACAACATTTGTGTTTTAACATCACAAATAAGCATCTTATAGTGTAACTCAAATCTGAAAGAGTGACCCTAAGAGGAAAAGGGTGTTTTTGTGCGAGACTGAGGAACAAAGCGAGGTTAGACGGGAAAAACAATGCGGCTGTGGCCTCCGAGCAGGGGGAGGGAAAACAAAGTAGTTGACTCTGCGACTCCATCATCTTTACTACCCAGCAGAAGAATTAATATTTAAACATTCTAATAATGTAGCTCGCCTTGCATGCACTTTTAAGCAAAGCAACAATATTTTTCACCTGGGGTAACACAATGATTTTTCTTCCCGCTGTGCACAATTTCCCTTTCTGATGATCTCCTCCGCGGCAACACACGCATCCCCCAGACCCGTTTTGTGATTTCCACCTTATTTTTCACCCAACAGAAGAGAAAAAAAATAAAAGGGGAGAAAAATATTCATGGAGATAAATATTGAAATGAATTTCCCCCTGTATATGAGCAGAGACGGTCGAGGCCGTGGCTCTAGGAATGCACAATGCGTTCCCTGGAGGAGTGAGCAATGTTTCATCAAATCCAACCTGTTTGAGGGAGGAACCCGGTGTGAGGAGAGAGAAGGAAAAACACACACAGCAGCATAATAGACGACAGACTCATGATTCTCTGATGTTGTGTTTATTTTGTACATCTCCTTTGAGCTGCGGTGGCTTTTTGCTTTTCATTCGAGGAACTTTCTTTTGCAGTAACTGTAAACTTCATCAAATTTAAATCCTTATATTGATGTTTTGCCAAATTCTCTTCAGAGTTGGAAAAAAAAAAGCCAATCAGTGGGCTTTAAACTCAAAATGCATAGAGCTCTGATAGTAGATCATTAAAAAGAAACTGACTTGCTCCTGATTTGATCATTTGAAACTGTTTTTCTGGAGCTGAGTGCAGAGACTCCTATTCAGACCAGATGACACCGACTACCTGATACTTAATAAATTCAATAAGATGTCAGCGTGGGCCGAATATATCAAGTGGAGTGTCAGCTCAAACAAAAAGGGTCACAGCTAGGTCCAAGGTTGAAAGGTCAGGATTTGGAGGAGCCATTAAATGTGACACCAACAACAAATGTTCACCCAGTCTGAAGTTCTATTATTGATTATTGGATTTATTCACGTTTCTCCATCTGTTTTTTATTATTCAATTAGTGGTGATGTTCATAATCTGATAATTCATTTTGAATGTAGTCCACACTCTGGTTTCTTAAAATGAGACATTTTCATTCTACAAAAGCACAAAGTGGAACTTCACTCTCCAAAAACAGAAAAAACGTAGATGAACAGATTATTATATGGAAAGCATTTCTCCTGGTTCCATCTCCAGACAAATTACCTCTCCGCTGCCTGTCTCTTCTGTTGTTTAACAGCAGCGCAGTCAGCTGCAGACACACCTCGCACAACTGCGCGAGTTCAACACAACACAAAGCTCCGCCATTAGCATCAAAGGTGTAGGTAACTGTTGACTCCTGGGGGATAAATACAAACAAATACACCCTGAAAGGGGGGAAATTAGCCAATTCAGCGTATTCTCACAGGCGCCGGGGTGGAATATTTTACCGAGGTGTGTTTGAGCGAGCGTTTGTGAATGCGCTCCGTCAAGCCAAATGCATTACAGATGCCTTAAGCTCTTTTAATTGATCATGAAAATGAATTGCCAAGCGACTGGGGCTAAATTGAACGACATAAATAAGAGTTATACATCAAGTGTCACTCCCTGGATTTGTTTATGTGTATTCGGGTGCTGAGGGCTTTTGATCGGGGACGTGAGGAGGATGTTCCATCTTTCACACATCACAATGGCAGCTATTCTATTCCCTCACATCTTCCGGGGCACACACCTTGTCTGCACTCTGCACACAAGAGCGAGCTTTCTTAAAAGATCATGTCGTAAGCTGATTTCGACATCTTACGCAAGGTGCCTCGCTGAGGGAAGAATAGTTTTTGTGGCGCCTCAGGGCGGAGATTAAAGTCGACGCTAAGGTGTAGCAGCACCTTTGTGTTGATAAAGACTCCTTCCCTTTGATACATGGTGTAACCGAGTGAAATCCAACAAGCTCACCGCTAAACGCTGCAGAACGAGGCTGAAACTCTTCCCGCCCCTTTCCCACAGGTTTGGACGTTTGGGTAGAGCAGGTACAGACTTCAACGCTGTCAGAAAGGACCAGAGGGCAATTTGGAAAAGTGGCTAGTGGTCGTAAATGGAGGGTGATAGGCTGAACCAAAGTTCATTAGGCTTCCCAGTGGAAGAACTGGGTAGAAAATATTAGTTTTAGCAGCAGAGGAGGAACGAACCAAACCATCTCGGCTGTTTTGAATTTTAGATTTGGACTATCTCTGTTTTTGGAATCGGTCCGTGTCTTTCTCCCAGAGCCGCTCAGGCAGGAAAGTCATCTTGATATTTGTCGGGCACCATGTGTTTGAAAAAGAAAAAAGGAAGAACTGGGAGGTGGGAGGGAGAGAAATTATACTTTCAACAGGTTTCAAGGGTCCAAGAGTCAATCGACACTGAAACAACCATGTAAACTTTCAAATCAGCCAAACCAGCGCTGCCAAATTCACAGTTATGCGGTTTGCTTACGACAATGGTGCTATTGAGGTGTGTGATTATGTGTGTGTGTGTGGTTTCTATTTAACCCCCATGGGACCTCCCCTCCCTCCATACCTCCCACTCATCCCTCCATCTCCAGCCCCACCAACCCCCCCTCCCCTTCCACCCTTCCCTCCCAGGAATAAAGCCAGACACTGCGTCCAGGAATCACCTTTTTAAACCTTAATTGATTCCCTTAAAAAAGAGGCCTGCGCTGCCACCCCACATTAAAGCCAGAGAGACGGGCCTCAAGTCAGATTGGCCTGCCGCTCTGCATTTGTCCCTCCACCGCTGCCGCTGCCGCCGCCAGCCCGGGACATTAGCGCAGGACCGTCAAGAATTCAGTCTAGACTGGAGAGCAGGGGGATTTAGCAGAGTGAAGGTTGAAGCAGATGACTTTCGCCAATTAGATTAAATCCCCGGCTAATTTAAGGTACCTCTCATGGCCACCTCAGCTCCCACAGTGTTAAGTAATTTGTTATTCTGGTGCACACGCTCAGTGGAACTCACTCGAGACAAGTTAGAACTTCTTCTCTGACGATCAGAACATTCTCATGCAGCAGTTTCCCCTCTCTTGACGGATTTGCTCTATTAGCGATAAAAACATTACCTCCTCCTCTAATATCTGCTGATCTAAGCGTCTGACTTCTTGTCCGACACCGATAAGCCGACAGAGTTGGCATTAAGCACTGGATTTAAGGTTCCCCCTCATTGGGAATGCATGGATCCTCCGTCTCTGCCGTGAAGTGCACAGTGTGTTCCTGAGGAATGCGGCGAGGCGGCGTGGAGCTATTTTCGGTCGCTGCAACGTGTTGGGACGCCCATCTGGCCTGAATCAATCAGACCTCGTCCCCTCGCTAGCGTCTCACCGGGTCCCCCAGCTGTAATAATATGTCCCAGCTTCGGCATGAGCCCACCTCGGACATAGGTCAGTCCCACGCAGATGACCTGACACCTGAGGAGACGGACGCCCAGTCATAGCTCGGAAGATCTACATTTTCTGTCAAGGAAAACGTCAAATTTATAACTAAAATACAGCTTTTAGTGTAAAGCTTGTGACTCTCGGCTCAGTCAAAATAACAAACCATGGCAGTGATTGGAGATTGAAATGAGAGCATCTAGTCTCACCCAGTTTACCAACAAGCTAAAAATAAAACCCGTTTGATGTTGAAACTAGATCAATGCATCAGCTGGCTCCACCCGGCCTTCAGGAGCTGCTCACTTCTCTTTGGTCTGGCTCTGCGTCCTGACAGCCCTGGTGCACCATGAGAGCAAGTGCTGTTTAGGTGGCTTTTCACCCTGTCGAGAATAAAACAACCCAGAGCTTTGGGTTTTTTTCCTTTGGCACAAATAGGATCCAGATTATATGTACAGAAATATAAGCACAAACTACCACCTCTGCAGCTTTCAAAAATATCTTTTGTCAACTTTGACAAAAACCCCAGATTCTGTGGAACTTCGGTGTCGTTTCTGAAACTGGCTTCACCTCTGCGTCTCTCAATCAACCCGGCCCACCACGGCGGAGCCGCAGAGACGTGACCAGCCAGCCGACCTGCTCGCTGACCGTCACGGCCATCTCCCAAGTTTCTGCGGCGGTGACTTGAGGGCAGCGACTCGGTTGCTCTTTTTGCAGAGGTGTTCCAGACAGAAGCGCAGGGGTAGTTTTTTTTTTCTCTTCCCTCCTCCCTTCTCAGAGAGAGGAGGAGGAGGGATGGAAGGAGGGAGGGAAAGAGGGAGAGAGGGAGGGAACACTCTGCATGACAATACCTACATCTGTCTGCCGTTTTGTTCTTTGTCATATCAGGGGCTGTCTTTGTGGCAGAGCGCTGTCGTGGTAACAGGAGGTTAGAGGTACGGGGTGGCGGGGGAAGAGGTGGGTGGCAGAGGAGGGGTTGTCGAAGGGAGACTTGTGACTCAAACACCCCTGTGACACAGCTTTTGTTGTGCTTAGATATTTGATCCTCTTAGCAGTTTGCTATGCCTCCGCCCCCTGAGTTTCCTCCACCAGCGCCACTATTATTACTTCTATTAACACACACATGCTCTCCCACTTTCATTTGCTGTTTGTCCACCTCAGTCGTTCCACCGGGCTCTGCTCTCTTTATCTTTTCCACTTTCCCTTGTCACCTGTTTGTCCTCAGCGCGTTTGTTTAAAGCACCTCAGCTGCCAGAGGGGAGGGGTTTCCCCCAATCACGGCAGTATAAAGACTTTGCTGTGATTATCCAAACAGAATCTAAACTTTCTTATCCACTTTTACGACGAGATAAGAGCTTCTCCTCGACATCATTTACCCCGTAAATCGTACCTCCACCTCCCCAGGTGGTGCCCTTATTGCCATCAATTTGCACGGCCAGTTAAAGAGAAGGAAAAGTTTATAACCCGACCTTTTTCTCTGCCTTGTTCCCCTTCTCACATATTCAGGAGAAACAAAGTTGAGGCAGCAGGCCTCTGGAGAGACCATTACAGGCCCTTTATTGTTTCAATGCTGAGGTCATCCTTCTGCTCAGCGTAGTCGAAACAAAGGCCAAGGGTTTATTGCAGGCTCAACTGTGTGAAAGGAAACGCAATCCAACATTGTTTGATTCTCAGAGATAGTCAGCAGGCATCCCTGCTGCTTCCTTTGGATGGTCTGCAACCATTCCATCAAGAAGGCCTGTTTGCATTTGACCCAAAGGAGAGCTTTTCTCATTGAATTTATTTAGTCACATTTCTAGCTTGAACTTTGTTCAAACCTTTCCATGCCCCCCAGTGCCCCAGCAGAGGTGTCAAGTGTGACAGTCGGCTCGTGTTGGGATGTCGTCCCTGTTTTCCCTGACATGTTGATGGGCATCACAGGCAGAGAGGGAAAAGGAGAAGTCAAAATCACACATAAGGATCATGTGGCCTTCCTTTGTACTGTTCGATTGAAGCCCTGTAGACACTTTATTAGTATTTAATGTCTGACATGTAGGTTAATTGAGTGATTTTAAAGAAATCTGCAGGATGAATTACTATTATAGCACCAAACACAAACATTTCTATCTCCATTCAGCACTTTAATATGTTACATCACCACTGTATGATCAGGCTAATAATAAAGGATCATCTGGCTCCATTGCTGTGGTCACAATGTCAGCCCCCTTTGTTTTTGATGCAGTGACCTTGATAATTGTGATGGTAATTACAATAAGTGGCCATTATATTTCAAGGTGCAGCGACCTTCATTATCCAAATCAATTTGAGTCACTATCAATTTGATAATACCCTAAATGCGTGGCTGCATGGAAGATGCACACTCGGCACGGCTGTCGTCTGCCTTATAATGGAATGCTGTTATTGAGATTGAGCCGCCCCTCTCTCTCATCCACGGCGGCAATCAATATTAACAGCTTGTAAAAAGTACAGCGAAGGATTAGCCTCCCCAACAAATGAAAAGAGATACTTAAACAAAGTGCAGCAGATCAGCCACGCCAGGAGAAACTCCCGATTCCACTCGGCTGTTTACCTCCTGTGGAAGTTGTCCTGGTGGTTTCCTGCATGAAAAGGGTCCGATGTCAGTTTATATCCAAGTGTTCAGTTTCCCAAGCTGATTTTTAGTATTGTCTGGTTAGGAAATCCAATATGAAACCATTTTGACACTAGTCTAATATTATTTATACTACACAAATGTGTCTTTGAGTCCTAAAGTCCATCTCAATTGAAAGCTGTGTAATAAATACTCTAGGAACTTGATAACAAGCAGGAATAGCTTGAAGCAACTCGCTCCTGACTACAAACTTATATCGAGTCCTTTTGAACCTTATTTCTCTAAAACAAGTGAGAGAATCTGCAGTAAAGAGAAGAAAACAGACTATTTTCTAAAACCTTCCTTGGCTCTACAACCTCATTACTTGTCTTCCACAGATAAAGGCCATTATTATCTGTAGAAAACAGGTGGGAATGTACTCCTTTTCACCTTTTTGAGAACAAGAATCTTTTAAGAGTGTTTTCTTTTTGACAGAACGGACTCATTAACATGGAGATTGTTCACACTGGCTTCACCGTGGAGGTTTGCCAGGCCTTGCAGGCTCGGGGCAGATCTGTATTCAAGTCTTTAACCGCATTAGGGGAGTACGAGTGGGAACTTGGCTCGGGAACACAATCCACCTGGATGTTTGTGACCTCGGCTTGAAAAGGAGCAGGCGTCCTGGCGAAGGCCTATCTCCTGTCTCAATAGATCGGTGCCTCGGCGCAGCCTGACAGATTAGGACATTTTACAAGCGTCTTTACGCCACGGGAAAATAACCCCGGCTTGTACTGAGCTGTTAAATTCTGCACCTGTATTGTGTTGCAGAAAAAAGTGCAAGCCAGGCACTTCTCCCGGCCTTGTCCAGCAGCAATATTCGGAGCTTATTAATAAAAAACAGACAATTGTTTGGCAGTTCTTTTGATGTATGTGCCTATTCGCCGGGTAACACCCCCCCCCCTCCACGTCTGACAATGCAGGAGAGAGATTGTTTTCCTGAAACAGACCTCCCCCCCATCTTCCTACTGAAGCAACTCAGGCGGCCTCAGACATGATTTGCGAGGTACCTGACATAATTTACCGTCTGCTGGACTCATATTTCAAAAAATGAGAACAAACAGTATTGAATGAGCCGCCAATATAATTAATTGCAATCATGATCATGCAGAAACGGTTTGTCGCCCCTCCACCCCCCCACGCCCCACTCTACTCATACAGAGATGTAGAGTAAAGATCTGGATTGTGTTCACTGTGACAAAACATAGTGAAGGACGAGCAGCGTCCTTACGTTTAATTTTAACTGACATTGTAAAGTGGCCTTTTCCTGTAAAGAAAGAAATTAATCGGTTGGTGCAGTAAGAATAGAAATCAACTTTAAAAAAGCCTTTTAAAGCTTAATGTGCCGGAGCAGCATGGTGGACATTACAGTGCAACAAGGACTTTGTCACTTAAATCTTTCAACAGCCATGAATTTGCAATACATCAGGTTAATATGTTCTTTAACCAGGGAATCTTTGTTCATTTGTAGATGATGAATTATTTTGGATAAACAGCGCGCGGCAGCGAAGCAGCATCTGTCTCGGTCTCACTTAGATTACAGTGTGGAGTCAGTGGAAAAAAAACAAAAAAAACAGCAATTATTTCAGTGACCTCATTGTCATCTGCTGGAGAAAAAAATGTGTAATTAGCGCGTGTTTACAAGTCTGGCACACCTGCAGCTCATCTTTCGCTGTAATGTTTGCCTTCAAGAAGCCAGGCGGCTGCCAGCCACTGTCACTGGCTGTCACAGAGACGAGGGAGGGGAGGGGGGGGGAGAAAAGGAGAAAGGGGGAGAGAGAGAAAAGAAAGAGACGAGGCAGAGAGAGGGGTGAAGGAGAAAAAAGAGAGCCACTGTGTGTGCCATTCTTCCAGAAATCTCTGACTGGCTTAATGCCGTCGTTGCTGTGCATGTGAAGAAATGGGCATTTACATGGGTATACAATAGAGACTACATTACTTACACAGTAGTCTCATTATATCCCTAACGCCTACCTTCTGTCCCGCACTGGTTTACTCACTCCTAGCTCTTATTGTTGGGGTATAATGGCGCTCGGGCATTTCTGAAATTCCCTCATTATTCAGCTTATTAAGGCTGCACCAACTCGATAATCGTGCTGCATTTCGTGTCAAAGGGGGCGACTGTGCTGATTTGCCACATTTGAAGGCTAGACAAGACCACAAGCTCAATCCTCCACGCATGCAGGCGCGATGAAATTGCTCTGTAAATACAGGCGACGTGTAATGCTTTTTTTTTCGCCCCGGCTGACACAATGCAGTCAAACCCAAGGCGAAGTGCACCTGACAGATAACCCTGCCTGATTTGGATGTCATTACAACAGGGCCAGGGAAGGGGGGGGAATACAGGCTCACGCCGACATTACAGGCAGCTGTTGGGGAACGCAACAGAAAAAGCACCGAATGAGCAAGGGAGGGGAAGTGACACGGCCTTGCCATTCGCGTTCTCTTCTCTCCCACCGAATGCACCGCGGTTTCCAACCCGAGGGGTGGAGAGGCTGACAGTCAACGCCAAACCTCCACAGAGCAGATGTGAGTGGACGTCTGTCGAGCTGTCAGGGAAATCTTGCGGGCACATTTGTTTTTGTTGTGTTTTTAGTTTTTTTTACGGGAGATTCAATGTTCTGCAATCAGGGACGATTGTCCTACATTTTCTTTTGAGACAAAATAGGTGTGTCACTTCTGCTAATGGCACTGACAGTGACTGTGAGCAGCAAAACGGAAAAAATATACAGATTATTTAAAAAAGGGGGAGAAAAGAAAAACAGTTGTGTGTTAAAATGCACGTCTGAGCTCTGTGGCCTCAGAAAGAGAAAGTGGGTCACAAAGAAACAATCGCCAGTTGTCGCTCACAGAATGTTTTCCCCCTTCTTCTCTTCTCTCTGCCTTCACATGCGTTGAGTTTAATTATTGTGTGAGGCGCTTAAGCTCTTTGGGTTGAAGCATCCTGTCTCTTTTTGAAGAATTTTCAGAGGCAGTTCAGGATGCCAAGAATATGTGGCTGCCTAGGGCTGGCCGAGGCTCCATTTTGCTATGTGACATGTTGTCATATACTAGGGGGGAGAAAAATCAATTGGCAATTAAATGATACACCTTGTGAAGATGACAAGAGGCATTTGGTTGCACAGGAAGAAGTGGGTAGTGAGGGGCTTTGTAATGAAGGCCTAATGACTATTCATAAGCGATTTTCAGTCCGCTGATCCACTCGACTGGGAAGCTCTGCCCTGGAGAGTCGGTGCTGTCACTTTCTCTCACCTCAAAAAGGCGCCGCAATCGACGGTGTTGGATGGGAGCGAGAAATTACCCAGAATTCTGCCCTGGGCTCGTCTCAGGTCACATGCAAGAGGATGGGAGTCGGGGGTGACACACATCTGGCACACTATAGGTGCCACCGGGGGACACGAAAAAAAAAAAAAAAACTCTGAATCAGAGCGCCGCGAACACACGGGATTGACAGCGGCGGATACCTTTTCACACGAGACCGGGTTCGGGGCTTTGTTCTTCTTCCCCGCCCGTATCCTGTTCGTATTATCGAGCTGCCGGAGCTTTGAGGTAGCCATCTGCGGAGGCTCGAGCGTGGATTTATGACCTCGCCGTGAACTATGGTCAATAGGTGATAAATTTGAGAGGCCCTCTTTGCAGTATAGCAGCGCGTTAAATGTGAGATCTCCGGGGAAGGATGCAGCAGGTCAGCTCACGTAAAAAGGGACTCAGTGATGACCTTTTGCCCCCAGCTTCACATCACCAGGTCACTTCCTGCCATAGTGCCCGATCGTCCCCCCCGCCCCCATCCTGCCGCTGCATCGCCCTCGCTGGAAATATCATTTGGCAATTAGAAGAGCAGGAGGCAATTCAAGGCAAACTGTGCCCACTGACCCTTCCTCTGATTCCCGATGCTCCGCTTTACCCAGATTTTCTATCACAATTTCTCCGACGTGTGGCTAAACTCCAAGCATTCCTCTCTGATCCACTGGTATCACATTCCTGGTTCAACCAGCCACCATGTTTTGTTACATCTGAGAAATACCAAATACCTTCTGTATGTATACATCCCCTGTTCAAACAAGGTGTTATCTGGCTCTTATCGCCCCGTGTAGCTCACCTTATCTAAGGTAAATACAATAATGTGCTCATTAGGCTCTGCTTCATGGCTACTTGGCAGGCGTGTTTGCTCAGTAATAAGAGCCTGTCAGAAGCGAGCCAGGTCAGTGGAGTGGGAGAGTGTGTGTGTGTGTGTGTGTGTGTGTGTGTGTGTGTGTGTGTGTGTGTGTGTAAACGGAGGAGGCTAAAACCCAGATATTATGCTTTCAGTGCAGCTCTGCGTCGCAGTAATTGAATAAGTCCCGAGTACCTGAGCAAGTCCGTGGCCCTCGTGGCTTTTTACCCCGGTCTTCCAGCCAAGAGTCTATAGCTGCTTCTCCTCTTTTTTTTTTTTTTTTTACCCTCCTTCACGTGGCATGCCGCCAAAACGACTATTACATAATTAATCTGCATTGATCATCTGGTTAGCACATGAATCAAATGGCAGAATAATTGAGTCATGAAGTTTTGAGGTCCCCGGTCCACTCTGCGTGCGTCTCTCTCCGTGGTGAAACTCAGCTGCCGCAGAAGTTCAGCAGACAATGGTTTCACATTTTGAACCCGAGGTGAGAAGTCAGTCTCCGGTCCTGACCAGGTTACAAGTCGACTCTTTTAAATTAAGGGAAACTCAGAAGAATTAGTCTGCTTCAGATTAGACTGCTCCCTCGAGCGTCGTAAAGATTCAACTTTTCTGCGTCTATTTTCTCCTGATAAATTGTCTCAAGACCCCGTGTGTGAAAACCAGGCCAGGTTTCCTCTCTTTATGTCGATTGTTAGGAGCTTTCACCACCTTGAAATAAAAGCCACACATCTCTGTTTAAAAATGGCAACGTATATTGTCTCGTAACCTTTTTATCACCCTTTTATTAGAATAATTTACTGGTGTAACGTTGGGTCAGGAGTGAGAGATTTCCTCTGTGTGTCGCCCAGTGTTGAAACAGGGACCTGGATAGCATGTTACTGAGTGAATCACAGCTCAAATAGTGCTTGGCAAAGCAAGTCCAGCGTTCGGCGAATGGACCTCATCAGCAGAAAAAACCCAGAGCTACGTTCACTGCTGCAAAATTTAGCAGGAAATTTACAAATAGGTGCAGTGGAATAATGCCGTCCCTTTACAGGCATTAACGGCAGGAGACGGTAGTTTGCTGTAATCGAGGAGGGAGAGGGAGAGGAGGGAGTGAAACTGAGACATGTAAATCAATGCCTGGTCTATCTCATCCAGATAGAGGCTGTGTGTGTGTGTGTGTGTGTGTGTGTGTGTGTGTGTGTGTGTGTGTGTGTGCGTGCGTGTGTGTGTGTGTGTGTGTGTGTGTCTGTGTGTGTGTGTGTGTGAGAAGCATAAAGGTACCGCAGAGAGAGAGCACTGCGAACAATGTTCATCTAGTCGAGTCATTATCGAGCCCCCAAAGCTCTAATTTTCTTAAAATGAGTACAAAATAATTTTTGGATTTAATTTCAACCTGTCTCCAAAACAAATCACATTACCAGAATTAAATATGTCACTTTTTTTTTGTTTTAATTCTCCTGCTGATTGGGCCTCACTCTGGTGCTCATTTCCAGAAAATGAGCTGTGCTGAACATGGAAATATTGTTGAAAGAAGACAGAATAAGGTAAACGTTAATCCCTTAATACTAGGGAGAGTAATACAATCCAATTAGTTGATTTTAAACCCTTAAGACAACATACTGCATTTCCCCCAAAATATAATTTTACACCTGAAAATGTGACTATAACCATCATTATCTTGCAAACAGGCATTATTTAATAAAAACTCATTTAAATTTTTTTTACATTTTTTAAACATCTTTTCTGTTATTGCAATTACACCCTAAAAAAAACTATTTTATTTCTATTGGAATCCAGTAGATTTTGCTTCTGGTTCTCGGAGTATAACACTTCTATAGAGGACACATAAGAACAGATACCTGAGGATATCTGCAGCTCTGCGTTCTCTCTCTCTCTCTCTCTCTCTCTCTCTCTCTCTCTCTCTCTCTCTCTCTCTCTCTCTCTCTCTCAGCCGGGGTCAGGGCGGCGGCGGCAGCAGCAGCTGTAGTAGCTAAGTAGTTTTAATTGAAGTAGCAGTGCCATTATTAACATTGCTATCATTATTATAAAGCGAGTGGTAGGGATGATACCTCTGTCCCCTGCCACCGCTGCTCCTCCTGCCTCCTTCCCCTCGCCACCAGACACCCGCACATCATTATGCAGTGGCATCTATCAGATACTGGCTTAATTAGGGCCTGTACAGCACATTAGGCAAGGGGAGTAGCCAAGCTCAAATATTTATAGGGTTGAGTATATTTATGAGCTATGTCATAATCGCTTATTGGAAGATTTCAATTGAGGTTTTACAAAGCGTACCCCCCTCCTCTTCCTCCTCCAGTCTTCACTGCTTTTTACATTTAACATAACAAATGAGCCTAAATGCAGAATTGGCTTCATTTCCCAAATCTAAAACTCTTATATTTTCGACTTTTTTTTTGTTTCTTGATATGAGTGACCTGCACGAGGGAGTCGGAGGCAAATGTCCCTGAAAACCAGATTAGGAAGTCAAACTTATCAGGAGAGGAGACAGAAAGTTTTTGTTTCCTGCAGGTTGAACCTTTACCTGCTGATCTCTGAATGTTATTCTCTCTGATAGCCTCTTATCCGCGGACATTCTGTGCTCTTAGCGAGTCGAGCATTTTAACTCGTACTCGGAGATACAGGCAACATTTACATAAACCAGGCGGATAGAGCGGTAACACGCTCCTGGAAGGACCAGGCTTTTTAATTTTCTTAATTTCTTATCTTCCGAGCATCACAAAGGTTAACTTGCTGCTATTTTTAGTCCTCACAGAGAGTGCAGGTTTAAGTGGCGGTGAATGGCACTTCACCGAGGCCCCCCCCACCCTCCCCACCGTCCCTCCGACCTCTTTGTGATAACTCCTCGTCTCCCTTTGCTCCAGCGAAGGTATCTTTGTTGTCGAGAGTCCTTCCCTTTCTCTCGCACTTAGCCATCTCTCTCTTTTTTTTTCACGTCTCGCCTTGGGAGAAACCACAAGGGTCATGTTTATTTAAAATACAAACACACATGCCTGTCCTTGTCCTCAACTTACCCCCCCCCTCATCGCCACTACCACCACCCTCACATCTCCACCTCCCCCTGGGTGAGAGGCGAGGGGAGGCAGGTAAGAGCGGAGCGGGGGGGGGGGGGGGGACTGCAATTAGGCATTGAGCTCATTTTTCTCCTCTGTACGGTGGCTGCTGGTGGGAGGTGCAGAGGGTTTAATGAGAACAGATTTCACAAATGGGACAAGTTTGACATGACAAAAAAAAGTGGGCAGATAAAAAGTGACTTGATGCGTTATCACAGTCGTCCAAACGCATGATTCTGTGTGTTCAGACCAAAATTGCAGGATTAGTCTCACAGTTTGATGGACCTTTTTTTGGAAGACTTGCTCAAATTAGGGCAGGTTGTATGAAAACCATTTATATTTCATGTAGACAGCTTTTTTTGAGGCTGTTTCCCTGAATGATCAGCGCCTGCTCTAAAACACGAGTGGTTGTAAAAACTCCTCTTTAATAATAAGCAATGGAAGGAGAATAAAGTCCACATGTTAAATATGCTCTTCCTCAGAGGTTAAAAGTGCAAAAAAAAACAATGAAACATTTCTAAAAAAAAATTTGCAATGCCAATATCAGGTAGGGAAATGACTGAGCCCACACCGAGCACACCAGCACATCCTCGGCCTTCTCCCGCTCACGAAGGAGCCGGAGTATCACGTGGAGGTCTCCGGTGTAACCTCCTCCTACATAGTTACCACTACCTACCGACGCTGCGGCGAGGTCGAGGGCAGTAGCTGTGACCCCTGTAGCAGCCAGTCGTGATGAGGTCTCAGCGTGGGCGGGCCTCGGCTGTAACACAACCAGCATCCCAGGGATTCTCTCGCTGCTGCCGTAGCTTATCCAGAGCCAAAACCGGTGGAAAAAAAAAAACAGGAATGAAAAAACTCCCCGGTCACTAAAGCCTTTCCTTTAAGACGCTCTAATACAGATTGCGAGGCAGGAGTGAACCGCGAGGCTTCAGCCGGCGTTTCTGCTGACCTCAACCACAATACTCGTCCCTCTCCCGGGGTAAGTGGAGTCGAGGAGAGCAGAATAGCACTGCTCTTAAGAGTTCAGCTCACTGCTGTTCCCCAATCACTCAGGTGGGGAAGGGAACCGGTGTTCACCTCCGGGTGTAATTGAGATTAAGTTGCCCTCATGTTGTGTGGGAGGAAACAAGTGCTCTCTTTACAGGGCGCCGCAGCATTGCAGGGCGAGCCACAGTCGGAGTGCATTAGGGGTTTTATGTTGTTTTGCCATATGTTGCCAGAACAGTGTGTCAGAGCGGGAGAGAGCGAAGGAGGGAGCGTTGAGTCATATTTTTATTTTAGTCGTTCAGCTGACGTTGTTATCCATCACGGATGATGTCAGAGAGGAATAGGCTGAGATGGCCGGTGGGACAGGATCTCTAACGAAAATACCCGTCGTCTTGAATTAACAATGTGCAATACAAGCCGGCCCGCCGATGAAATCAAAAGCCAAATTAGAGCCAGAGGAGTAAGAGTGCAATGAAAGCTTAACGAACACTCCTAAGCAAAAAATGCAAAGCTCTCATTTTATGGTTAACTTGTGTTTGGCTCCAGCCGTTTTTTTCCTATACAATGGACGAGTGAAAAGCCAGTGTAATGTTTATTATTATAGAAATATCCCCTATTTAAAGATATTATGACACATTTTCTTACTAGCATAAAATAAGGCCACGACAAAATAATAGTTGAGCGGAATGTGCAATAATTTCACAGTGAAATTCAGCAAAAATAAATAAAATGCCACTTTGTGTTATCTAATACATACACACATTATTCCGCAGTCAGTAAAACTTTGCCGCAGCCGTGTTCAAATAAAAAATTAGGGTTTCAGCATATTTCAGAGTAACCTTCGTAAACTCTCAGGCGGTTCACCCACCTTTAGTTTGCTGAATGTTGTTCGTACATCTGGTGAAACTACTTCAGCACTGACAGATTCTACAATAACCACTTTAAATGCCTTAAATCTGACTGTAGGTAGGAGCGGTGCTGCCCTGTGGCCTCTTTGCCCTCCTGCCCCGACACCAGGCAACTCAGCCAGCCCACAGGCAACACTGTGGGAGCAGCCCAGCTGCTCCTCAGGCCTCCTGTGCCCCCCCCCCCCCCTCTCTCAGCCTCCTCCTCCTTACTCCTCTCCACTCGGGCTAGCGTAGGAAGGAAAAAGCTATGAGAAAAAGGAGCTGCACTCGTAACAGCGTGTGTGAGCACTGCAAGCCTTTGGCCAGGTGGTTGGTGGTGGGGTCTCGCTGTTATTGATTTTCGTTACTTTTCTGACAAGCATCCTCCTCTTTGTTTGGCCACCGAGGGCAGCGAGAGGAGCGAGCAGCGTGGGGTGTTTAGAGTTTGAGAGAGAGACGAGAAACCAACAGCGCTGCCTGGCCCGGGAAACCTTTTCTTCTTTATCCTCCTCTCTCCGGTTTCTCTGCACTCCCACTGGAGAGCGAGCACATTATTATGCATTTTGCTTTATTTTACCACATTGATCTGAGGTAATTTGAAGGTTCTGCAGGGACTTGTACCTGGGATTTTCTCAGATATAGCTCAGCATGCTTGTTTGTTAAAGCAGCGGGGGCCTCCGCTAGATACAGGGTCTATTTATCCCAGAGGGAAATTTAAGTGTCAGCAAGAAGCAGCCAGAAGTAGGGCCACAATAAATACATGTTATATCTCTGAAACGCAGAGGACGCAAGACGTTTAGCGTGGAACTCACGACCCTCATTTTCAGGTGGACTGTTGCAGAACAGAAAAGCCTCCGTCGGGGTTTGTTACATTGTGTTGTGAACCCTGCACTTCTCCTCATATCACATATTCCCCTTTCATATCCGCTCGGGAGACGTCACTTCAGGAGACCCACCAAGGTGTCCCCTCGCTCACGGTTCCAGCCCTTCAACCTGTCAGACACACTTTTGTGATGCCAAATCCCTCTATTCATTTTTCTCCTCTTCGGCACAAATACATTTTTCCTTTTTTCTTTCGCTTTTATCAAGGGCAAACCTGAACGCCGTGGAAAACAGACACTCACACACACACATTCAGGGCATGGAGATCTCCAGGGCCTGTCATTTCACATTTACATTTTAGCCATTTAGCCGAAGCTCTTATCCAGAGTGACGTGTCAGTGCTGCGGCGAACTGAACCTCAATGTTCAGTTGTAGGTGAAAACAAGCAAGCTGAGGAGAAAAGGTCAGATTTTTGTGTGTTTAATGTTTCGTGAACTTTATAAAAAAAAAAGAAACGGCCCTGAATACAAATTTCACACAAGCCTCAGAAACGATGCATCATACTTTGTAAACGTGACACTACATCACTCTGTCATGAAGCCATTTTGAATAAGAACCCATTACTTTCAAGAGAAAACGGAGCGATAGCAGCAAGTATTCTGAGACCTTCCACCTGGTCGTCTGAATTATTCAAACGTGCAGGAAGTGAAGCCCACCCCGGCTCTCACAGGTTGTAAAGGCCAAAATTGCTTCATCATGCCCAAGTGGAAGTATGCATACATTATTCAGTTAAACCTGAGAAAAATCTGATGTCTCCCTTGGTTTTTGTGCTTCCAAGAGGTGGTCATTTAATTTTCTTCCCTCCTCCCTCCTCTTCTTTCTTCTCCCATTGCTTCATCACTCGCTGCCTCCATTTAGTGATCGAGCATTTTCCAAATGCTACCTTTAGATTAAAAGGAGAAAAAGAGGAAAGTGAGTGGGCATGATCAATTTTCCGCATTTCTTCTTCAAAGCCGGAGCTTAGGGAATCATTTGCAGTTGTCTCTTTGATTTAACCTGTAGCAAGGTTTTATGGCAAACAATTTTACAGCCCTTTTCACTCCTCCATGTCTATCACACAAGTGCACACACACCTCCAACTGCACCTCCACAATCTGCACTCAGTCCTGGCTGCTTTTCTCTAATTGTTGCTGTCTTTTATCGACTGCCTTATTCATCCACTGTTCCCCCTTAATGAGAGATAAGTTGCTTCACACTATCGAGCACTTTTCTCATTTGTCTTGCACACTAATACACATATACTCACACATATATATTTATATATATATATCTGTGTACAAACACACATCCTCCCCCCACTCTCTGACACATCGGTACACACGGCATTGGGCCTAGGGCCTACTGTACGGCACTCTTATCTTCAACACACAGACTGAGCATTATGCCATCAACAAGCTGGTGTCTTCCAAACGCCACCGTCGCGCTGATCTCCTCTCAGGTTAGGCTCCTCCTCCCCTCTCTCTTAACTGACGTTAATTTAGCCTATTTAATCTAATAGGACGTCGCCTTTTTTAATAAATCACCAGATTTGTTCGATGTCAGAGGTCCTTTTCCACACTGGTAATATTGTCTCTCTTTTTTTCCTTTTAATTCGCCGCTCATGTATGCTATGAATACCCCCACGCCGTGCATAATGTAATTAAGTATGGCCAATGCGGTGTGGGCAGCCGTCCCAGAGCTAGTCAGTGTGCTACCTCAAAATATGAACCTTACGAGCTGCTTGGCTTCTCCTGCGTTCAGCTCCTGTGACACCGGAGCACCAAGCTGCATTTTTGCTGAGCTGTGTCACACCAGCCTCTTTTACTTTGAAAAAACATTTATTCTGTGACTCATTTGTCCTTCATTTGTTTTTAGATCTGAGCACTTGACCCTGACATTATCATTCAGATACATTTGATTATTAGTTAAGTCAACAGAGTTCAACAGAAGCGCTCTGTGCCAAAAAGATGAGGCCATGTGCTCGGTCTTATCTGGTTTACTGTTCAATGTCGCCAACCGAGTTGTGTGGTCTATCTCAGTAATGTAAACTGTGCCGGAATAGGTCATTGCCTCGCTTGTCATGTTTGCAAATTCTTCCCATCATCAAGGAAGTTTGAGTTTGTCGAGGTTCTCGTAGAAGTTGTAGCTTCAGTTTAGCAGCGACCCGGCTGTTGGGAACCGCTCCATCCAAATGATTGTTTAACTGAGAAAGCAGAGAAAGTGTCACAGTGCAAGAACTTAAGGAATAATCCCAAAAGGAAACAGCTGCATGGACAGGCTACAGCATTAGAGAGAGAGAGAGAGAGAGAGAGTGTGTGTGTGTGTGTGTGTACGTGTGTGTGTGTGTGTGTGTGTGTGTTTTATGCAGGCTTGAATGTGTGTATTTACCAGCATGTGTTTCCCACAGTTTCCTAAAGCTCCTGTGTGATTATGTGTTCTTGTATTTCTGGACCACATGTTCCTCAGTGTTTAAAAAAAAAAAAGAAAAAGAGAAAGACTAAGATTCTCCTGACTGGTTCAGCTGTTCAGTGTTAAAACTGACATCAGGGTTAATGTTGAGGAAATCAATGCTTCATCCTCGCAGGTACAGCAATACAAAAAATGTGTAGTTGCACGTGTACGTCTGTGTTTGGGGTCGGAAAAGACGCCGTCGTTTCCAGTCTTGTCAGCTGTTGTGCTGTCGTTCCAAACCGGGCTCAGGAGAGATTTGGGGGTGGGGGGGGGAGTGGAGGAGAGGGGGAAAGCGCGGCCGAATGTAATTTCTTGCCGTCCTGACAGCACCGCCGAATAAAGTGGCGCTCTCTTCCCGGGTGATTGGAGGGAATTGCTTCTCCGGGTGACAAATGATTAGCCGTTATCTCCGACAGGATTTGGTTCCTACAAGTCGACGGCAAGTCAGCCGCCTGACCAGCCAGTCAGCCCCCCCGGCCGACCGGCGGCGCTGAGTCAGGTAACTCCATGGGAGTACAAGGGCGTATTCACAGGAAATGAAGTTGCCAGCCTCGGTTCACCCCCTCTCTCCTCATCTCCCTCCCTCCCTCCCTCCCTCCCTCCCTCCCTCCCTCCCTCCCTCCCTCCCTCCCTCCCTCCCTCCCTCCCTCCCTCCCTCCCTCCCTCCCTCCCTCCCTCCCTCCCTCCCTCCCTCTATGAGGCCCCCACCAGGACAAAACCTAATCCACTCTGTCAGGGGCAGATTACGACTTTGTTTAATTGGAGATGGGCTACGCTCTCAATCGGCCCTGTTGTTGTGCAGTTGTGCAGGTGTTTCGCTCTCGCCTTTCATCCCGATGATGCATTCACCAGCATTACCAGCCCTTTCTGCTCAGCTCAGACTCCCGGGTAACAATGTGTTATCAATTATCTTGTAAAACACATTTTGAGCAGGTATTATAGGTATTTTCAAACTTGATCCAGTATTTTTGGCAATGGGAGCACAGATTGGGGAATATATAACGTAGTCCACTCTATAAAGCTAAGTGTTTCCATTAGAAGTTATTGAGATGTTTGAGAAGGCCTTAGTCACACCTCGCACTCAATAGAAACATCAATTAAATGTGTTGAGATGTATAAAATCTAGTTAGAGCATCATTTATTTGAATCCACTGTAGGAAAAAGATCAGTTTCTCTTCACGAGACGGAGAATTCATGCTGAGGTGAACCGAGAGGAAATCGGACTTGTTCTCTCACACAGGGTCCTAATGAAGAGGCTTGATTCCAGCGTCTTACACAGGCTAAGGATTTTGACACATTAATCCCTGGGTAGACTTCAAGCCTTTGTCCATCTAATGGCTCTTTGGCACCTTGAATTCCTGTTGGAAGCCAATTTGTAGTACTGACATTGAGGTGGGTGATACAGCTCAGCAGCGGCGGCCACATTTAGAGGGAAGAGTCAAGGTGTTAAAGGCTGATTGGTTCCTCTCTGCAATGCAATGGGCGGCTGGTTGTCACCCCCTAGAAACACATGCTTCTCAATTGGGGATATGTGTAGACATTGGGCCCCTTTTCACCTTACCATGCTCTGCACAGATAAGAGAATTTCAGAGTTATAGTCACATTAGAGGAGGGAGGGAGGAAAAAAATGAAGTCTGAGCTGAGATATCCCTCTGTCGCAAGAGTAAATAAGTTCTTCTTACGCCAGCGAAAACCCTATGGGATCAATTAGCTTCCCATTACCATAGATCCAAAGTTTCTTATGCAACAGCTTGCCTCAAAATGTTAGTGGAGGGAGGGGGAAGGAAGGTGGGGGGGAATGTTTAAGGGCCTTGTCAAACTTCACCTCTGGGTTGAACAAGCGTTGCGGGAGGCTCTGGCATGTCGTGCGGGTCACAAAAACAACATGAAAACGTCTCTGTCAGCTGCTCTGTTTTCATTACCTGAAACAACAAACAGCGCCGAGAAAAAAAAAAGGAGACGAGGAAGGAAAGAGCGAGTGGTCCCCCGGGGCGCCATTTACTTCCTGTACAGATGAGGAGATAGGTGAGAAAGGACCACTCGGCTCCTGAGATTGGGTTATTTTCTCCCTTTCCACGGCCATTTCTCTTCCCCTATTTTTCGTTGTCATCCCTCATGTGACTCTGTGACTTGTTGGCAGTGGTGGGAGTTAGGTGGGACTTTAGCACTAACTCTTCTGAGGTTAAAGGTTCAATCCCCCACGGGAAAGTTGCTAACACTGCCAGGCCAGGAGCCCAGCTCTCCCCCGGGATCGGCCATGCTAAAAATGTTTGCCGCAAAGTCGCTTTGGATAAAAATGTCCACCGCCTGGCTCATGCGATGTTAACTACACTTGAGGGAATAGTCCCGCAATAACAAGAACCCACCAGAGGTTCTGCATGAATCCCTCTCCTCTCCAACCACAGGGAAGGAGGCATTGTGTAGCGGTTCCACCCTCGCTGCCCTGAGGTCGCTGATATTTTAACTAAAGTGATGATAGCCTCAGTTGTTTTCCTCTGAGGGGCGTTCTCCCCCCCCCACCCTCCCAGTCTGCTACCTCTCTCCCTCTGTGGGAGCTCCACTTTTTCAACTTCTTCCCCGTGATTTATGACCTCTCCATCAGTTACATCCCTTGGGTCCTCCCCCCTGCGCGCACACAGCCCTGCCACAATGACTCCTGACTAAAATGGATTAGGTGCAGTTATCCGCAAATGGATCCGTGACTACCTCTGTCCTGTTAGAGCGCCGGCCAAGAAGTCGCCTTGGTTAGATTGCAAAGGTGGAGTGGGCCTGGGCAGCCCGCTCTGATTCGCGGCGTCTCTGTTTGCCCGCCGTAATTACCTGTTTTGAATGAGTTAATAGCCGTAGGAAACCCGTTTGCCGGGGATAAAAGGGACAGTATCTGACGTTCAAAGCGATGAGAGGGCTCTAACCACACTGGGGTGTGTATGTGTGTGTGGGAGGGGGATACTTTCCTTTGTGCACTCTCGAAAGGGAAAAAAAAAAAGTTCCCTTATCAGGTATGTACTTAAAAGGATCCCACTGCTGGAAGCACACTGTCTTGGGGGAACGCAGAGGGAAACATGAAAGGCTTTTGTTAAAAGTGACGCTTGGCCCAGGTTTCCTGTGCCTCGCCTCGACTCTCCTGTCCCTCCCCGCCTGAGTGCTCGGCTCTCTTCCTCCCACTTTTGCTTTCTCCACCTCGCAAAGCTGTCTTTGAGGGGGGAAAAGTAAACCCTTCTTGCCGCCTGCCGGTGTTAGATTAAATACCGAGATGGCGACAGGAAAAAGGCAGGGAGGAAAAACAAAAAAAGAAGTGCCTGCCTGGCTCGCTGGCTGGTTCGCTCACTTACTGGGCCGGGGTGAGGGATGTTGGAGGAGAGTTATCAGGTTGGCGACGGAAACTGCCAGTTAGTCAGCAAGACTCCCAATCCGGTGTAGTCCAAACATGCCGCCCCGGGATTTCAATGACACGGTAATCTGTCCCAGGGAGTTCAGTGTTGATCTAAAAAGGAGAACTCATCTTTTTTTCTCCTTATCACACCGACATAGCAAACTGGAGGTGCCTAAGGCCACTAACACAATAACAAGAGAATAAAATGATCTTCTTGAGGGAGGTGGTATTGGGTGCATTTTTCATGGCTGAACTATGTCCGGGTGGGCTTTAATTTATCGGTAAACCCAGAGTTAACCACAGTATTGGACATCTTGCAGGGCTAGATTTCCTTTCATTTGTACTGTGCAAATCATCTGACCACTTACATGGGGAAAAAGAGCGATGACGTGCCTGTGAAAATTGGAGACCTGTGACGCCATTTGGGAGCGTCTTCAGCCGCTGACGTGAAGTTTCTGAGGGATGTTGGCAAAGTACGAGAAAACAAAGAGTGTAAGACTTTATTCCTTGGCTTAGTTTCCCTATCGCCCTCTTTTTCGGCTCTTTCTGCCCTGCCTGCCTGACTAATCAGGACGGCTGAGAGGAACGGTAATAGCTTGCATGCAATGACAGTGGCCTGGCAGGTTTGTAAGTGCTCCACAGTTGAGAGAAAAAGAGCAGCCGGCACTATGCATCCCAGAAATGAGACTCAATAAGCACAATAATGTGTTTAACTTGTAAACTAGTGTGGGTGACAGATTAGGGGCGGTCTGGCAGTGTGGCGAGGAGCCGGCGTCTCAGACGTTCACCTTTTGCCTCTACATCTGTCCTGCTAATGGGCTCCACTTTCACTTCTCTGCCAGCGCGATAGAAACCCAGCTCCTAAAATCCTCAGGCGAAGCTCTCATTCCTCCCCTCATTCTATTTCCCAATTAGACGAGAGGGCATGATTAGTTTATTAGCAGTAGCAAAAGCTCCAGCGAATGTGTTTGCGGATTCTTAGCCGTTAATGAGCAAATTCAAACCCTATTGAACGGACGCGGGCGGGAGGGGGAGGTTATTCACGTGCGTGCTCGGCTAATAATAGCGTCCCAAAGACAAAAGATGGAGGAAATAGCATTATAGGAGAGGGGGGCAGAACAATGGGAGCCTACCGGCGCTCTTAATGGCATGCTCTTTCATTTTGAAAATTGTTTCCCTTTTGGAATTATGTATGCTCGCCATCCTCTCCTTCAGGGTTTGGCAAAGCGTATATACACATACGCGTCTTCCACAGCCAGCCTCCCGAGCACCAGGGAACAGAGGCAGGTCTTGAAGCACAGGAGACAGTAGTTCCACCTGTGGGAAATGAACTCCAGCGCAACCCCCTCTTTGTTTTCCCTCTTCCTTGGCAGGCTTAACCACCTCCTTTACAAGCCAGGTAAATTGTTCATTAGGGCTAAGGTAAAAGGGGGGGGGGGGGAGTGCTACAGGGATTTTTTTTTCCCCTCCTCCCTCGCACGATGGCTGAGAAGTGCGAAGAACAAACAAGTCGGAGCATTTGTTCAACGGTGTAATCTACACATCAATTATCCTGCTGAGCTAATTAGCACCTTGGCATACCCCAGGTACCTGAGCACTCACACATGCTCCACTCTTTCAAGCCACTGATCAAAAAAAGCAGGGGATCGAGACACGGGGAGGCAGAACCCAGGGGTAGGTGGAGGGGGGGTGGTGGTGGGGGTTTGGAGCCTTAGATCAAAATTTCCTTTTTACTTGCAGTATATGGAGACTACAGTGTGTGTGTGTGTGTGTGTGTGTGTGTGTTGCAACCGTTCACGTCAAGCCAATGGAGCTGCTCAATTATGTAAGCTGTAGATATGACTGAGTCTGTGCCATCTTAGCTCATAGTGAGAAATTTAAATTTTAGCCCAGATTTAACCTTGATTTTTTTATTTGTATCCGCGTGAGGTGGCTTCAATTATCTCTGTCGCACTCGGGTTCGAGATGACTCTACAATAAACCGCACTTAAATAAATGGGGCACGAGGCATTTAAAGGTCAGATGTGAGTGTGACACAATAATATTTAAACTGCCTTTACTACTTGTTGAAATTAAGCCAATTATGTGTTTCTAGCACTTGTTTTATTGATAGGAATCTCCATTGAGAGATAATGCTGTTATTAAAGCCTGAACTGATACGATAAATAGGTTTGTTAAAGGTCTTACCTGCAAACTTGGAGGTGGCTGCTGGTTTGAACTTCCCAGTTAAGGTCTTTGCTTCTTATTAAGGTGTAGCAGTGTATGTGAAAGAGCCCTAGGTATCCACATCTCCCAGCGCTCCCCCCCCCTCCTGCTTCCACCCTCAACTCCCACCATGTAATTAAAAGTGTAGTTTTCGCCCTCCTGCGGCTAGATAAGAAAGACAGGTACGACATGAAATGGAAAAAAAGAAATGCAACAGGCAAAAGGGATAGAAAAGAAAAGAAAACCCGAAACAAAATGCCTGGCTCTGCTCCTGTTTACTCCCACCCACGTCATGTATAAGTCATGGGCTCAGGGGCCTCCGACGGCAGCGCTGCCTGTTTGTGCCGTTTACCGGGATTGAGCGAGAGGTTAAGTTGTGTCATCTCGCTGCTGTCTTACACCTGGCGTACCTTGCCGCTAGCGCTGTGTAGCACACACAAACACACACACACACACACACACATACACACACGTAGCGGTACAGAAGAAGGTGTGCAAACGCTCCCATCCCCATCACAATGAGGATATGAATATGAAGTAAAAATTGATTCACAAAAGCGTTTACAGGCTTAAAAATACACGTTCTTTTTATAGAATCCAGCACTGTGTCAAGTACTGAACTCCAGTATATATCTACCACATAAACGCACCTATCTAAAACTGTGTCAGGTGCTCCAGCACCCGGGTCCTACCCAAGTGCCCTTGAGCTAAGAGGCACTGGGCGCTGGCAGATCACATCCAATGTGAGAAAAAACACGAGCTTCCAGGAGATTGTTCCGGACACGGAGGTTGTTGCCATGACAAGAAGCGAAGCCCCCTGTCTGTCCGTACTCCACCTGCCTCCCCCTGCCGTTACTCACACACACACACAGACACACACACACACACACACACACACACACACACACACATTGATGGCTGGTAGCTAATTGGGAAGTTGGTTATAGTGTCAGAGAGCATCGCCTTTCTCCAGAGGGCTCTCCGTCTCTGCAAGGGCCCAGGCCACCTCTCCACGGTGTGTGTGTGTGTGTGTGTGTGTGTGTGTGTGTGTGTGTGTGTGTGTGTGTGTGTGTGTGTGTGTGTGTGTGTGTGTGTGTGTGTGTGTGTGTGTGTGTGTGTGTGTGTGTGTGTGTGTGTGTGTGTGTGTGTGTGTGTGTGTGTCTTTTACTGATTGAAGGGCCCAGTTTGCCAACTGAGGACAAGGTACACACACACGCACACACACCAACACACGATCCCATTTCCTGCTGCTTGTTTGATACCTGGGGATATTCAGGTGACAAAGATCTGCTCTGTGTGTCCCTGTGTGTGTTTGTGTGTCCGTGTGTGTGTGTGAGTGTTGTGGGGGTAACAGATGTGATTTTACACTCTCATTACCATGTGAATGAGACCCCGGGCCCCCAGATTGGCTCGGACCAGAGAGGAAGAAGAGGACTCAATCCTCCTCCTCATCCCCCCTTCCTCGCCCTCCTGTGGCCCCTCACCTGGACCCCCGCCCCCCAGTTCATCCTGTCTGATCTCTTTAGTCCATCTGAGGTCCCCGCTTGACTCCCCCTTCTGTTCCCCCAGAACACACGAACACACACACACACACTGATCGACCTTTAAACAGCTGGTGACTGGCAGAGTTTTATGACAGCAAGAGGTCTCACTCCCCCCCTGTTTTGTCTTTTCATTGTCAGCCCCAGTTCGTGATGTTTTACCACTAATCTGATTTTTAAGTTGGACTGTTAAAAAGAAAGTGGTCCTCATCCCGTCTTCACAAAGGAACTGTCACAATAGCTCTACATTTTCGTTGTAGCATTTACAAACTCTGTGTTGTTGCATTCGAGGACACGCAGTGAGAAGCGGCCGTTTTAGCTCTCAGGTGCTATTTTCATGAGATAAACGTGGCCATGGCCTTGTCACTGCAGGACAAGAATGCAAAACAGGCCCAGATCAAACTGGTTTTGTTTTCTCGTGCTCAGGAGTTTTGGCGTCTGTGGAGAAAGGTGAAAGAGTCATGGATAAACTCCTGTAACCTCAGTGATGTCTCAGTAACAGCTGCAGTGGTGACAAATCAAGGTGAAAGGTGGGAGAAGAAGACTTTTTGAGAAATGAGAGCAGTATAGTTTCCCCACGATGTCCCCAGTGGGAATTGAACCTCTCACCCAGACAGTGCTGGTGCCTTGCTCAACCCACAGACCAAACGAGGATACATTCTAATTCGTGTCCTCAGTTTCCAAGTTCAAATCTTCCAGTCTTAGTGGATTCTTAGCAACATTAAAAGATGAAAAACCGAGCGGTGATTAATTTTCTTTCTTTTTTTTTTTTTATTTCCAAAATAGATGCTTAGCTTTTGAGAAGAGAAGCCTTCATTTGTTTCTTGTTAGCGGCTGGATCTCATTCTCTCTCCTGGTGAAAGAAATCAGCATCAAAAGCCTCTGTTCGCCGGTAATTACAGCTCAGGTTCTGCTTAACTGTTATTAACAAAAAAAGTACAGTAATCTGGTCTGGCAGTGCAATATGTTACCGTAGCTTTCTAATTAATCTTACAGGGAGCGTAATAAATTTACAATATCAGATTGGCGCAATACTGTATATAGATTTATTAAAGCTTTTAATCAGTTCTGGCAAAATTAATTTTGCAATGATTGCTTACATTTGAATTTGCATATACTTAGTGCAAGTAATTTATTTTTATAGATTCTTTTTTATTGAAACGAGGCACGTGGGGCCCGTCAGGGATGAAGAATGGCTGGATTTGGCTTCTCTGTGCTGCAAGGAAGAGAGTTTCCTCCGAGGTGTGAGGGAAGGTGACGCAGCACCTGTCCCGTCAGGATGTGACTGCTCATGCTTTTGTACTTCCTGAGTAGTTTTCCTATCCGTCATGCTGCAAAGACACTGGAGGAATCTTCAGCGCAGGAAATATCTGATAATCTGACCAAATATCCAAAGCCAGCTTTCTGTTCTCTCCATTTTTCACGACTCATTATGCTTTCAAGTGCATCAAAAGTTCTGAGGTTCAATACCGGGCCCTGGATCTTTTAATTACGGCTCAGTAATGCTTGTGGAAAAGTTTTGAAGCCGTAGTGTTTGACCAGATTAGATTTCTGTACTTTTAATGTAGATTGAGTGCAAGAAAAATCAAATGAAAAATTATCCAACAGCAGCAAAATTTCCCTCTTTGGTGAAACAGGAAAAACAAATAGTGATATGATCGTCTTTCAAGTCATCTGTTGCAGCTTTGCCTGTTCAAAAACTTTCAGCTCAGATTTTTGCTTGGGTGAAAAGCTATTGCAAGCTCGGCTTTCTCTTCCACCTCACACTTTACCAGTGACCTGTGTTGTGTAACTGGAATATCTAGCAACGCAACTAGATTCAGTTGTTTCCTGTATTTGTGATCGTCTTCATCCATGCTCAAAGTAGCTCTTCCCCTTCATCACTTTCCTCTTCGTCTCACTCTTGTAAATACTCACAATAACACGAGCCCACAGAGAGACACACACAGATTTACACTCCCACACACTCTCACTTACACACATAAACACACGCACACACACAGGAGCGGTGTAGCACTTCCAGGGCAGATAAGAGTGATTCATAAACAGATGAACCTAAAGCAGATGTGTTATCACGGTGGCGCTGCGCACAAAAGTACTGCAAGGCCACAGTGACTCACGTGGTGCCTTCACATGCACACAGACAAATGGACACACACGCACACACACACACACACACAGGCAGCCAGGTTCCATGTTAAATACACAGACCTGATAACAGAAGGCTCTGACTATCAATTTGGCGCCCCCTCCCCACTCCACGCCAAAATCTAACCTGATACGAGGCCATGTCAGCAGATTCCACCACCTGAGTGTGTGTTAACATGCTGTGCACTTCTTTGTGTGTCTCTCTCTCTATATATATGTGCGAGAGTGTGTGTGTGTGTGTTTTTACACAAGAGTGTGCCTCTATTTATAAAAATGTTCTGCATGCCGTTTTGTCATGTGTGTTTGTGTGTTTATTTTTATGAATGCATGTTGCTGCCACGTCCTACACATAGGTGTGTGTGTATGTGCGTGCGTGTGTGTGTGTGTTTTTGCGTGTGTAGGCCAGGGCGTGGACTTGTGGCATTGAGCCACGGTGTCCCTTTGAGACTGGGCGAGAGGAGGAGGAGGAGGAGGAGGGGTGGAAACGAAGAGGGAGAAAGAGGGAGAGAGAGAGAGACTCTAGAGCGTAGAGAAAAAGGAACGATTTAGATAACAGTCTCGGCTTCTGGCACGCACGCATACACACACACTCTCTCTGCCACACACTCGCTGCTATCAGAAACACATTATTATTGGAGAGAGCTGACCACAGGAGAGCCCTGGCAAGCACTCTGAGATAGGCTCTTATATTTTTTCTCCCTCCCCAGGGAAGAATTCATGAATTAAATCTTTCTATTAAAGGTAACTCTTCCCTCCTCCCACAAGGATACAAACAAGAGAAATATTTCATTCTAGAGCTGCGGCTAATGATTGCTTTCGCTATCTATCAATCTCTTGATTATTTTTTAAGATTAATTGAGCAATTATTTAGTCTGTAAAATGTAATATAAAGGAAAATGGCTCCCATATCTGAGTGACATCTTTAGATTACATTACAAAAGTCAAATATACTCAGTTTACAATGATGCAGCTGATTACATCATTCAAGAAGCTGTAGATTGTTCAAAACTAGCAAATTGTCCATTGCACCAAATTGATCTGTATTTAAATGATAAAATACAAATGTAAAAAAATTGTGCTTGGTGGAATTAATTCCTAAACTTTTAAAAACAAAAAGTCAAACCTGGAAAATCCTAATTAAAATGGCCCAAAACTTCAACAGTGACAAAAACCTGATACATTTGAACATTTCTGCTATTTTTCTTTCTTTTTACAGAATTCCCCCACATTGTATCTGGGGAACATTTTATTTTTGCTTCAAGTGTTGCTGCTTTCTCCCTTTTCATATTAATGTATGCATGTTTATTGCATTAATATTCAGCTGAGAACATGCACGTAAACACATATCTGTCCCGTTATTGTGCAAAGGCAGATTCCTCACATCTGCTTTATTAGCAGTGTTTCCTCCTCAATATTTACGTGCAGGTGCTCTTGTCGCAGTCGTCGCTGCCTCTGCTGCCGCCTGTTCTTCTTCTTTACAATTTGCGTTCATACATCGACACACACACACACAAAGCCCTGCAAATTTCAAATACTTTAAAGTACTCGCTGCATTCATTCAGCTCGGAGCATAAAAAGGGCCTTTTATAGTGGAGGGGAAATTAGCGATGGTCTCCCTTTATGTGTGTGAGAAGCACCGCTTTGCCTGCGAAGACTCCAGAACTGGAAGCAGTTCACCCAGCAAACGTTTTCTCTTTTTTTCTTCTTCCTCAGCGTGTGTGTGTGTGTGTATTTGGTTAGTTACAGTAATTATGGCCCAATAACTGACAGCCAAAACCAGGCAGGAGAAAGTAGAAGGGGGCTGTTTTTCCTCAGTCACGCGCAGCCTCACTGCCGAACATCTGCTGAGAGATTTGCATATTAATTAACCCATATTAACTCTAATTATTCTGGGAAATTATCAAATAAATTAAATTTTCTAATTTTAACCGGTTTTCCCCCCCCCTCTTCTCGGTGCCTGACGTGTGTCTGGGTAACGTCAGGAGGCGAAGGGAAGCTCACCTGAGCGAGAATAAAAAAAATATATACACGTCTTCCCTCCGTGCACCCCACCCCCTAACCCATACATTTTCAATCCCCCCCCCCCTTTCTCCCCTTCCCTACCAACCTTTCCCCTCCTCTGTTCTTCTCTGAATTCTCCCTCCCACTCCTCTCCTGGCCTGGGAGTCCTGAGGGCAGCCAGGGGAAGCTTTTGTGTGTCTTTTTTATTCTTCTTCTTTGGCTTGTGTGACGAGGAGGAGGAGGGGGGAGGGGTGTGTGGAGGGGGGGGGGGGGTTTACTCCGAACATTTGTTGGAGGCAGGAACATGTGTGAACTGGGGGAGGAGGGGGAGGAGGGAGGGGGCCGGCACAGATGGTGAATCCATGCAGGACCCGGCAAAGGTGGGACCTCTGTGCTGTTGAGCAAACCTTGTAGCTTTCTCTGCCTCGCTCGCCCCCCCCAGCCTGTTGCTCGGGCCTCCTTGGCAAATAAATGGGACTTTAATTGAATTAGAGTCGGCGGTGCTGCGAGGGTCTCCTCCCGGACAAAGCCGAGTAGCCATTTGATGGATGCATGGCAACGTGGTGGAAGTTTCCCCATCAAACTAAAACATCAGAAAATCTTATTTCTTAATCTAATGTTGTTTTTTGCCTTAAATTATATCATTTCATTATGCACATATATTTCCCCCCATTAAGAACAAAAAAGTCAATTTTATTCCACTAATATCTCCCCTTAAAAAAATTGTGTGTTACAGGCGAAACAAGAGGAAAAATATAAATTGTAAAGTTATGGATTTAAATAGGGACTAAAATCTTCTCTATAAAATGTGGTTGTCTTGAACAACTCGTATCAGTCAAACACAATCATTTCACTTTTCAGCGACACCCCTCTACCTCTCTGTAGACACACACACACACACACACACACACTCTGCCCAGACAAACACACACACACACGCACACTCTCCCAGGTTGCGTTTACACTTCACTGAGTTTTCACCATTCATCGTCTCTCCCAAGTCGCCCCCCTCTCCTTCACTCCCTGGCCCTCACCCCTCACTCACTCTCTCTCTCTCTCTCTCGCTCTTTCTCTCTGTCTCTTTTCAGGGCTTTTGTTTGCCCTCTGCCACCGTCCTTTCACCGACTTGGCCCTGATTTGCCCCTTGTGCTCGATCGCACCATTATACCGAGACAAGATAGCGCAAAAATATCCAAACACGTCTGCGATTCTTTTGTCTGGCGTGACTTGTGTTTGAGTTCACTTAGAAACAGCACCGACGTTTGAAGGGAAATCAGTTCCACGAGCTGCTTTATTTTGGAGAGACATTGAGCAAATTATATCAGCTCTGATTTAATTGTTTAACATTTTAATTCAAATTTCATTTAATATATAAAAAGCAAAAAAAAACGTTTAAAACCCGTTTTAAATAAGAATGTCTCATTTTCAACAAAATAAACCAAATTGGGGAAGTGAGAAAAAAATCGGAGAAATGGCATTAAAGCCGTTTAAAGATAAGTTAAAGGTTTAGGTGCTTATTTAATAATGAGGTAAGTGCACTCGCTGTAGGTGTGAGGTTTCAGACAGGAGTTTATACCCGGGGAAGTGCTTAAACTGTTGCAGACAGGAACAATGGCAGACAAAAGGTCATCACTAGAATCCACAACCACTGGCCATAGCCACAAGGCAGCGACCTCGCTTCCACCTTAATGCCCTCCCACACACACACACACACATGCACACACACACTGACTGGAGCCCTTGCTTCCCCGTCTCCCTCGCAGCCATCCAGGTGATCCGCTTGGCTCACATTCATGAGACAGGGAGCGAGCGCAAGCAGTTATCGTCCAATAGGGAGAATGTCCTGGCTCATTATCGGCGTAGGAGGCCGAGCGTGTCACCTGGAGCTAAGCCTCGACACTCGACTAAAAAGTCAGCCGGGGTTAGCGTGAGAGCGCAAACGTGGGTGTTAGTCATTCTCCCCGCAGCCATCACCTCTACCATTGGCCTGCCGAGCACAAAGAGCTCTGTTTCTCTCTGGCTCGGAGACCGGAGCAGGAAGGGCTTTTAGTGCGGCGTCCTCTGGGCACTGGACGAGTACTTGGGGAGCGTTAAATAAATGTGATTATACCTGTCGGCATCGTGAAATGGCTTTGCTCAGGAGAGCGCAGGTGTAGCACCTCTGCACTCGGCTCTTGCTGCTGAATGATTTTCAGGCCTGAATCAAGACGATGTTAAAATATCCATCCCTCGTCTTTGCCTCCATTTCAAGCTACAAAAATGTTGTTTAATTATGTTAAATTACCAAGTATCTCGATATTGAAGATATCGTTTACAACCGAGCACCCTCGCAAATTGCTTTATTTAATTTAATTTGTTTATTTAACTTTTCACCATGTACGACAAAAATGCTTGGATGTAAATTCAACATTCGAAGATGGAAAGTGTGCACACAAACTCAGTTACTGACAGTTTAATGGCGTGCTCCCTCATTTTGAAAGAAATCCCATGCGTTCATAACTCACTCACAAAGGTTTCTGACGAATGGATGCATAGGGTCACCATCAAAGGCACAAGTTGGTAGCTGCGTATTTCCTCCGAGTGACTTTGGGGCGTCTTTGAATGCAGCATGTGGTCCGACAACTGTCGTCAGTGTCGCACACCAAGTGCGTTATCTGTTGTGTTTTTTATTTTGTAGGAGTCGATTATGATTCCAAACACTAAAGGCGTTTTTGATCAATGGAGCCATTCGTTCACTGTCAAACCTGATGCTTTGTAAATACAATCATTTTGGATTTGGAGTTTGTTTCCCGGCACTGAATTAATGCCACTGGCTTCGCAGTATCTGCAGAACACAACTGTCACAGCTGAAGTATTGCCCCCGCCATTGTTTTTTTACTCCTTTTATTTATCTTCATCATAGAAATGATGAGATTTTAATAAGACTTGCTCCCTTGCTCCCTGGTTCTCCCTCCGGCTGTCACTGCTAATGCTCCGAGCCATCCTAATCAATATACAATATTCTCCTCTCCTCTGTACTCCCTCGTTTTCTGAGTGACAGAATAATGCCAGGCCTGTGAAAGGGTTATGTCAGATAGTTTCAAACCTAATATTAAGCCAGAATTGTGCTGTTACATGTGTCATTTTAATTATCCGCCAAACTCAAGTCAAAGAGACTCCCTTTATTTACCTTAAACGGTGGGAGAGATTAAAGAGGAGAGGAGCGAAAGAAGAAAGAAAACAGGTAGCAACAGTTTGTAAAGTGTCAGGCGTAATTGCTTTTGTCGAGGATGACACTTAAGGTACGAAGAGGAGAGGCATTTGAGAAGTAAACATCATCTTTTCTTTGTCTTTCTCGCTCCTCAGTGAACACAAAGGGCCGATTAAGAGCTAGGTTGGGGAGGTGGTGAAGGGGGGGGGGGGGTGCTGCCTGCGAAATATTGGTAGGTTAGAATTACTTTGTTGCGTGACACAATACCAATAGATGCTTCGTGCTCGGAGAGGGAGAGGCTCCTGTCAACGGTGGCACCTAAACAATGGCGGCTTTCTTGACGTTAATACTACGCGTTTGACTTGACGAGCACCCCACTGTCAACTCGCCTTCCTGGAGGTATACGTTGAATGCGGAGGAGACAGCTGACGTTCAGAAGATTGCGTCGACTGTAGCTCCCGGAGACAGTTCAACGCCCCCGCGCTCGAATCTGTTCAGAAACTTGAGACACGAGAGATCAGAAAAAGAAAAAAAAACAGCAGGAGACGGAAAAAACGGCTCCAAAAATAATAAAAGTATAAGCTCCACTATTCCACTTCTTCAGGATATTCTCACTCGCACCCTGAAAGTTTGCCGCAGAAGGTGCACAATGGTCCCTCCTTCCCCGACGTGGGAGTATAGAAGTCAGAGCGGTGTGCGTTGCCGTGGTGGAGGTAAACAAAAAGAAGCGCCCTCGCTCCTTTTATTGGGGAAGAATGGGCCCTTTAAAACTTGTCCAGCCTTAGATAATTTCATTCAGCCGACCCCTGATCCTCCATCATTGAATCTGCATCCAGAGATCAGGTTCACAGTGACGGGTTGATAGCTTCCCAAGCCTCTTGGCCTTTTGTTCTACCAGCCCTGTGCCGCTGCCCCCTCCTCCAGAGGCTGGGGGACACAGAGCTGATGGGACGTTGCTGAGAAAAGTTCTACATCTCAGGGTTGATGCCGCAAAAAAAAAAAAAAAAAGAGAGACCCCCGAAATTATTTTATTTCTTTTTGTGGGAATCTTGAGATGGGGAGATCCCAAACTTTCCAGTGACCCAGTCATCCTGGAGACTTCTAACTTTGCAAAGTTGTACACAGCTTCTCAACAAAAGGAACTATATCAATGGTACCAAGGTAGATATGAGACCACCCAGGATTTCCTCATGTCTCTCTCCACTCCTGGGTCTCCGGCCTCGGGTTTTGTCATCTCCAGGGAGCATTACTGAGTCTGAACTTGCCTAAACCCTTGTGATCACACCTCTTGAAAAGGTTTTGTTTCCTCCGTCGATTGGTATTCGAGGCAGGTCACCGCACTCCCACCCTCCTCCTCCTCCTCCTCCTCCACACCCCCTCTTGCCCGCCTGCCTGCCACCCACCCGCCTCCCCCCCCGTTCGCCTCCCCTCCCACATTTGAAAGCCCTGTTTTCATTTTAATTTGCACCTGTTGTGCAGTTGTTCGCTGAAGGCAAGTGCAGACCAGTCAGTCGTATAGAGACGTGTTAGGAGGAGATGTGGGGAGGATTATCTTTTCATATGTATAACGTCTTCAGAAATGTCATGCGTGAACCTCATCTTGTTGGCGAGCTTGATTCTGGGAAAGTTCAAGAGGCAGGGACTCTTTTCGGGCCTCGGCGGCTGTAATTTTGACACAGAAATTACCTTAATTAAGTTTGTTGATTCCCTATAGGATCTCAATGTGAGGCGTTTAGCATATTTTACACTATTTATGTGCAAAAATTAAAAGGAAGACGTGACATGTCAAAGCTATCAGATATAAATCTGTAGAATTCCACCAAAGACCTTGCTGACTTATGGACTTGCTGCAGCTTTTTTTTTATGACTCCAAAACATAAATTCAACTGAAGCACGTTAAAAAAAGCCTCCACCTTCGCTATGGCGGCTGAAACCCTGGGCCCTCCCATGATTGGCTCTCACCGCAGAACATTCTTGTACAAGCTGCCAATGAGGTGTGTCCCCACGCCATGCTTTTGGCTCGCCTGGCGCTCCATCTGCACTCCCCCAATAAGTCTTCTGACGTCCTTTTCTGCCACGATTTACACTGCGGCCGATGGCTGCCGATGGCGGTGACTAATTTGCACGCGAGCCACCTTTGATTGAGTTCACAGCCCTTATTTACAGGCTGTCTATTTTAAGAAAAGCAGGCATATGTCTGGGACCTGAGTGTTGTGGAACCAGGCGGGCCCGGCTCCTGCTGTTCTGAAGTTGTGCGTATGTGCGTGAGGGGGGGGGGTGTATGTCAGCCCACCTCCCTGGGTGTGTGCAGTCAGTCGGCCTCAAGGCCCTGTCGTGTTTCTATATTTTCATATGTTGGGAAACATTTATATTTATGTTCATGGTTCACTGGCAATGCAAATGTGAAGACATCCAGCGGGTACGAGCAGTGAATAATCTAAATCACTATAGGTTAAGCCTTTTGTATGCATAGCAACGACATTTGTAATATTGCTTGTGCTATGTGGAGCATTTCAAACGTGACGGGTATGCTCCGGAGCAGAGCCGTCCTGAAAGGTGCAGCTCGTTGGTATCCGCGGCATGTGAGCAGGACTGAAAATTAGTGGCTATTTTGACTCGCATCTCCTCGACAGCTGTCTGCCCACCGCTGTGGTGCAGTCACAAATTCCAGTCGCGAATGCTGTAATTGGGGTGTAACCCACAAACAAAAAAAAGGAAAGAGAAAAAGCGCCGACGCCTTAGAGGATACAGTGATGTGGGGTGACCTTTTTTAATCTGGGAATACACCTCAATTTCCAAAACAAGTCGCTATCCCTTCTCAGATTCCGTTATCCTCAAATACACGTTTTAACTTTATACACCCACTCCATTTAAAGCTGCTCAAACTTTCAGAAATGTTCAGAGAAGATCTGATCATAAAACAATCCGGTTCTGACACGCACTGTGACTCCACGACATCCACCATTTATTCACAACACGCACACCACATTGTTTCTCTGCTGTCCTCTTCCAAACTCCCCATAACTGACCGGACTTGTCCTTCCTTTGTTTTCTCTTTGTGCTGCAGCTCTCAACTATGAGAACGTGCTAGAGACCGGCTCGGAGACAGAGGAGGAGGACAAGCTGCCCGTCTCCGAGGAAGACCCGATGATCAACGGCTCGGGCAGCCCGGCCAGCCTCACCAACCCGGACGCCTCGCCGCGCGCCGAGAGCCACGGCCTGCTGACCAAGGAGGAGGAGGACGACGAAATGCGTGACAGCGGCGTGGAGCACATCTGGCCCGACAACGACATGTTGAGTGCCTCGGTTGATGGTACTGGTAAGTGTCTTGAATTACATAGAGAGAGAGACAGATGGACTTTTGGCATAAAAGGGAAACAGATGATTTCTTATTTAAAGAATAACATCTCTGTTCATATTTCAAATCCTAAAAACCCTTCAGGTGAGCTGTCAATCACAAAAACAACCCCTGAGCCGACTTTCAGATACTTTATTGCGACTGTGTGCACCTCCTGCCACCTCCTGCTATCGTCTTATGGCGTAAACCCCCCCACCCATCTGGTGCCTGAGTCGACTCAAACAAACCCCACAGAGCGTTCTGCAAACACTGCTTGAGCCAGGTCTGACAGTGGGAGCCCCAGTGACGCTCCTGCAGCAGACAGACAGACCGACATGGTTTCTTGTAGAAAAGTCCTGCTCTGAGATGAACAACAAAAGAATATTAACAGCGATGTGTTACCTCATGAAGAAAAAAGAAGCCTGCGAGAGGCAGAAAAGCAAAAAGTAGCAAGAGACGTGATTCCCTCTGGAGGAAATGTGAGATGTGAAGTTGTATCAGGCAAATTGTATCAGTGTTTATAGTAATTCAATAACCCCCCCTCCCCAACAATGACTGACGCCATGTGATACCTCCTCCCTCACAAGCTGCCTAATCCCAGGCAGGTGATACCTCCACAAACTTGACTGACTTATCGTCTCGTGCCTCACGGCTCTGATTGCAGGGGCCCCAGTCACGGATGCTTGAAAGATAAATACTTTTAATTAGGGGGCAGGGTATAATCATTAAAGGAAGCCAGACTGCTGCAAAAAGTCATTAACAATCTTAAATGAAATTTTTATTTTTATGATAGCCATTTACATGTATAATAAGAGTCAATGATTCTTGGAAGCATGTGACAGGAACAGAGTACGGCGAGAAGTCATGTAAGACAGCCCATTTAAATGAGCAAGGCTCTCGCTATTCATTCCTGCTAATGAACTGGCTGTGCACGCTGCCGAAAAACGGGGGAACATTCAGCAGTCTTAAATTTTAATATGGGGGAAAATTGCACATTTATTAGGGGTGGGGGAAAAAACTATAGTGGGTATCAACATTTGCTTCTCCTAAATAACACTTCATGTTGGTTCCTTGAGGGGGAGGGAGAGAAGACAGTTTGGTAAATAAATCAAGATAAAGGATAAACAAGCTGTCGTTGCATACGGTAATTGTTTATTTGATAAAGACCTGCGGTGCCATAATGTCTGTAATTCAACTATGTTGCAATTCCCAGATAATATGCTTCTTGTGTGATAAAGTGTCTGACATATTTCAGAGAGCAAGTCAAGTTCATTAGAGCATTTGGGAGTCTCTTTCCCAATCTTGCGGGTGCTATGTTTCCCAGCCTGTGTTTTTTTTTTTCTCTCTTCCTCGGTGCCTAAGTGTCTACAGTGATACCTCAGCACATAACTGAGGCCTGAGATAAGTTCGCACCCTCCCTCCTTCCTCCTCGGACTGATTTGCTCGTCACTCCTCTATCAGACACAGGTCTCGGAAGTGTGAGTCAATGTAGCTGATCCCGGGGCCGCGGGAGTTTGAGGAGTTGAAGAATAAGCCCAATAAAATGTTGCCCTGAGAAACAAACACACCCTCTTTAGACGTATTAAATACACAACTCATGAGCTAAACGACTTTCTGAGACGTATCTGCTGCGTGTAAGAAGTGAAAAACAAAACAAGGAGTTTATCACTGAGCGTCGTCTGATTCCAGGGCACAATCAGAGTCTTGTGTCTGGCATTGTCCTTGACATTCCTTCATCCCACAGTGAGGCTGGACACGATGTGCTGGAAAGTATGACATCATTATTACTGACAGACATTTTCAAAATAAATCACCTGCGTTCTTCCCTTTTTTTAAAACCCCTCTGCAGGGCGTCAGGATTTCTGACTTCACGTCGCAGGCTGTAAACATTTCTTTCCCTCTTGTTCCTCGGATTGTGGAAACATATTTTGTTCCCTTCTGGAGAGGCATTGTTCGAAAACACAATCTTTCTCATCAATCACATTTTTGCCAAATGTGGCCGTCTGTTTAAGAAAAGAAAGGAAGGTGATCCTTGTTTTCTTTGTCAGGTTTGAGTTTTATTAATTTGTCACCTATTCTATCCAGGAGTAAGTGCAGCGTTACTGATCCCTGCCAAGAAAAGAAATTCAGACGCAAACACTTTTCTTTGGCTGTTAAATGAATGGATGGAACACTGACACAAAATATCTACTATCATCTCTTTCAATCTAAAAATATCAGAATTGGCCCAAGCTCTTAAGAAAAAAGGCTGTTTTAATAAAACCTTTTCTTTATTTTGGAGGTTCTGAAACTGTTAAATTCTTTACTCAAACGTGACAGATTCAGGATGAATGAGGCCAAACGCACAAAGGCAGAACTTTAAAAGCGTCCGCGACGGCAGTGACCGGCCATAAAAGCAGGAATGTTTTCAAAATAAACAGCATCAGAGCTGCTATGAAAATAGGTGGAATTATGGTCTGGCCCAAGGTCTTCTGGACTCCTCCTGGGTCCAGTGTCGGCTCTCAGACCTCAACATCGCTCTTCAAGGAGGTGTGTACCTTACCGCCTCAGGTCTTCTGTGATTTACTGCTGACAAAACACGCTCTTCCAGCATTTAGTGGACACTTTCATCCAAAATGCTTTCCATGACCAAGAATAGGCACATATTTGCGGCCTAAAGGACTCCAGAAGAAATCGAATCCCTCGTCTTTTTTCTTTTTTTGTCTCCGTACTTTTCTTTTTCTACGAGATAAAGTCATGAAATGGGTAAAATCTTTTTTTTTTTTTCCACTCTTTGCAGCAGCAGCTTTTCTTTCCCTATTGAAAGAGCAGGCGCCCGGCTCACCACGATCACACTTTGTCCCGTTTGAATGAGTTTCAGGACTGGCACTGGTGCGTGCACGTCTGTGTGCCAGAGGCCGCAGCGGCGAGGTGTATGTGGTATTAGCCTACCTCCTGCTGGAAGCTGCAGTCCCCTCCCTTTCAGACCACAGATAACAAAAGTTTTCCAAGGTAAATAGGGGAGAACGGAGGACCAGTAAATCCCACTGGTCATCCCCTTGCGTCAGACCGAAAGTATGCGGCCAAATTTGATTACCCAACGCAAACACGGTGCCTACAAGGACACAGAAATGTGAGGGAGTTCTGACCATGTTCAGAGAGAAAGGGGGGGGGGGGTTGCAAACATGCAGATACCTGATACTTGTGGGTATATTTTAATCTGTGGTGGAGGAGTTTTGTTTTTTTATCTGTTTTGTTTTGTCATAGCTTAATTTATGTCGTTAAAAGCCCATTTATTTTCTCATACTGCGCCTGTGGTTTTGATGCCGCTTGGCAGACGTGCAATCAAATGTACAGAGAGAAAAAGACGAGGGGAAAAAAAAGACCAGCGAGGGGAAACTTAAACTAGGACATACCCCTCCAGAGCAGTCTGTCATTATTCTATGGAGCCATTGACAGGGGTATTTATCATTTCACTGCAGACGCCAAAATCTTTAATTTCAGGACAACCCTAAATTGCAAGCCTTAGAAAGCATTCCACAACTATTTAGCCCATTGTTTCCAACTAAAAATAAAAAATCTTTTTGCTTCTGGCTTTTGTGCGGACTAATGTAAGCAGGATAACATTATTATCAACAATACACCCACAACCTTTCCTGTAATATCTCAGCCAGGTTTCTCAATGTAGGCGCTCATCCTGGTTTAATAGCCATGGGATAGTGGGATACATCAGATCCTGCTGTGGACTGGGGAAAAAAAACTCCAAATCTTCACAATGCAACACTTGTAATGTCCTTGCAGGAGCAGCAGAGCAGGAACAGATGCGTGTTAGACACACAATGCAGGTTTTTTTTTTCGTTCCCTTTTCTCTTTTTTCTTACAACACAAAAGCCCCCATGTTCTCGGAAGCACCTTGATTTAATTTTTACCGACCACGCGGGAAGGAGGGACCAGGGGCTCCTTAAGCTGATTGTCCAGTCAGTGTCCTCCTGTTGACCGTGGGGGGGATGAATATGTCAGAAGGGGGTTTGTTTACGAGCCTGTCAGCAGCCCACCGTTTATTTACTGCCTCGACTCACCTGTGCCAGGGCGATATCTGCCCGTCCGCACAGACACGCTGCCATTATCCTGATTGGCAGTAAGAACTAGTTCTGCTCAAACATCTCCGAGGCAGGAAGAGTTGAGCTCGGTCTCGGGCGGGTGGAGACAAAAGCAGTGAAACAACAGTTGAACTTTACGCAACCAGTACTCTGCTGTGCCACGTCGCTGTTTTCTTTTTATGACAGGACGTTAAAACGTGATTATAAACGATATGAGACTGATCCATCAGTGAAAAGACAGTTTAACATGTTCATATTCATGTCTAAGAATGTTCCACGTTAGGAAAAGTAAAGGATTCCTTGTGTATATTCAATTGCAATTGGATCTTTTAATGATTTAAACCCCTAAAAAGGGGCTTTGAAATAATAGCTTTCCGGTTTAACTGTTTCATTCTTCACCAGAAAGCATTAATTCTTTGTCTCCTCCCACCTGAGGTTTACCCCGACCAATGAGGTTATTTCTGCCTCCCGAGCGGCTCTGCCCCTGAGAAATGTTTGTGCAACTAAAACTCTTAATTTGTGGTTGAGGCTTGTATTCTTTTTGTTAGCAGCAGCGACGTTAACTCTCTGCCAGGGATTGCGGTGAATGCAAAAAAAACAAAAAGGAAATAAAAAATGCAACGCGCCGGATAAAAGCATCCACCAAGTGACATATGATAAAACGAGCGTGATCCTGCATGCGGAGGCTTGCAGCGGCGTCACAGCCGGGGAGTAATAAGCTCAGCCTGCGTGTTGGCTGGAGCTCTGTGATTGCTCAGGTGGATGTGCTCCACGTTGTATTTAATCACTCTGTTTGGCGATTGAAGCTTTCTTCGCCTCCCCCGTCGCTTGTTGTCATGTTAAAGGTAAATAAGTCACTGTCTGGCGCAGATGATAGCATTCATTAAGCATGCCGAACAAAACTGCGGCGTGCCACGATGCACAGCGGCGCCTTTATTGCTTTCTCCATACCTTCGTCTTAAATGCCTCATTGTCGGCGTTTGATGCTTTGGGACGCAGAGGTACTCGCCCTCCCTTCCCTCACCCGCTCATCCCCCCTTTTTTCTTCTCTCCTCTGTTTGTGTGCAGATGAAATAAAAGATGACTTTGACAACATGGGGCCTGACGCCACTTTGCAGGCAGTTGGAAACGGTACAGGTGAGTCCACTCGAGATGTTGAATTTGTATTTTTGTGTTTTGCTGTTGTGTGTTTCCACGTCTCTTTCATTTTCTCCCTTGTGAGACATGTTTATCCTGTCTGTCCCCTTTGTCTTGTCTTCTTCCCTGTGGGATCTGACCCCAAGTCAGCTACCACCTTTTTTAAAATAACAACAAAACAATGACATCCCAAAGCAGTAATCTACAATTAGTGGGAAACCTTGTCCTGCTGACACAATGACAACAAAGACAAATCCCTGGAAGTGCGTTCTGATTTATGGAACCTTTGATTACACGTGCTGTTTTTTAGCTTCCCTGGTTAGTCTGCGTCCTGTCGCCTGCTCCCGGTGGGAGTAAAGCCTACCTGCCATTTTTCATTAAGCCACCAAAGCTGATTTGCAGCCGCACACCCCCCCCCCCTTCCATGATATCATCCTGGCCACCCTGACAATTGGCCCCGGATGCTGTTAGAATAAACCAAACTCACCCCACAGAATGCCACGCAGCCCTGCCTCAGAAACCCTCCCTTCAGCTCTAATTACTATGACTTTGTGCTCGTGGTGTTTTATACTTCACTTTTACTTTTTTCCCCTCTCTCTCTCTGACTGTTCTGAAAATTCAAGCAGAGCAAATGTTTTCCATTTTGCTCAGAGGACTTTTTGAAACAATACTGTAGAAGCTCGCAGCCACTACATGACATATGATTCCATTTAGAGAGATGAGGAGTTTGATCGCGTCCTGGTGCCAGAGCACACTTTGATCCAGGTGATTTCCTCCCTTCGCTGAAAGAGAAGCCATTTCTCCTTTAAAAGAATAACGTTAGCTTTATACTTTTCATCCAGAATGACTCGAAAAGAAAAAGCAATGGGGAGGAAAGAGTTCTCGCTCTATTTACTTGAATGATCCCTGATCCAAAAAAGTGATTGCACCGAGCCACACCCTCCTCATTCGGCACTTCATCTGAAATGACGATAAAAAAACAAACCACAATGAGTCTCTTACAATCAGCCGAGCCGTCTTCAAAAACCCCGACGAATCATCTAATGAGAAGGAGGTAAACGATTCTATCACGCTTATCAAAAGAATCCATTGGCACCGATGACATTTTGGTGCCATTTTTGACAAGCGAACATCCTCCACCTTGACCTTTCGCAAATTGGGCCGAGGAGTCATCACGGGCGAACAAATCGCTCTTTAAACCTCACCTTGGCTCACAGTCTAAAAGCCTAATTAACAGGGGCTGAGGTCTGATGAGACTTCATTCGTTTTTTTGTGGTTCACGTAGCCAAACAGCCTCCAGAACCTCTAGGATGTAAACAGTGTGAGTGTGTGTGTGTGTGTTTGTGTGATTTTTGAAAGTCGGCCATCCCCTTGACTAATGAAGGCTGCTGATTTCTTTTAGCTCTGGTTTGTTTTTGGAGGCAGCTATCTCCACGCTGCAGCTTAAGAGTTTCCCTGAAGAGAGGGGACTGGGAAATAATTTGAGAAAACGCATTGTGTGGCCTCAGCACTTTGGCTGGCTTAAGACACATTCTGCCCAGCGATGGCAAAAGCACGTCTCTGTCTTTTTTCCCCTCTTGCTTTTCTCGCTGGTTTGTGGTTTGGCCTTGATAATCTGTTCAACACAGAATCAACAAAAGCCACAATCTCTTGATTGACCTTATATGTGAAAGTCGATACGAGGAAACGTGGCTCTGTGCCGATTAACTCCGGCTTCTGCATGTATGATCGTCTTTCCCTTTTTTTTATTTTAACAGCCCTAAACAGAAAATCAGATTTCATGTCATGAGTAAATGAGCTGAAGTTTGAGTGAAGTTTTTCTACACGTTGTTCCTCAGCAGCTCATGGTAGCCGACTTATCTCTGACTTCTGGCCGGATTAAGTTACAGTTCTTATTTTAGCCGTCATGGCGTGACAAGCAAACCCAGTAATTTAGATGTATTCTCCCCAAAGCACTGCTGTAATGTGTTAGGGCGGCTGTCCTCATCGCATTTCCACCAAGATGTTCCCAATATCCTCCTGTAAGACATTTCTCTGGAGAAGAAATGAAACCAATTTATTCCTCTCCCTCCCTTTCTCTCCCTCCCTGCCTCCCCTTCAGTCAAGAGCGTCGATTGCACTTCAGAGTTTGAGGACTTCTTCTCCAAGCGGAAGCTGGACGACGGCGACAGCCACGTGGTGAGCATCGCAGAATACCTGCAGCGGGGAGACACCGCCATCATCTACCCCGAGGCGCCGGAGGAGCTGTCCCGCCTGGGCACGCCGGAGGCAACTGGCCCGGAGGAGAACGGTACGAAGCCTGTGAGGGGAAGGTGGGAGGGGTCAGAGGTGAACGTAGCAACCAAATAATATTTGGGGGAGGAAAAGAACAGGTGTTAGCGTCTGTGAGAGCAAAGTCAGCTTGTGTCAAACTTCCATAGAACATGTAAAATGTTCCTTAGGTCCCCTATTACCACTGGCATACCACAGAATCTAATAATACTCAGTTGTATTTCATTATCAGACTTTAAATATAAAATTCAAAACCCTTTGGTGGTGAAATTGAACTTGAAGCACGAGTGTTGCAGTAACAGAGCAGCCGAGGTAAAAAAAAAAAAAGGAAAGGGAAAGAAAGGAAAGTCTGAGCCGAGCAGCAGCTCTTCACTCTGACACGAGCGGGCAGCTGTTGGTCCCACAGATTCGCCGGATGCCTTGGTGTTTACCTACAGTCTTAAGCAACAGCTGGGCAGGGGCTTGAAATCAGATAGTGCACCTCCGAAGCCCCCGAAAGGAAAAAAAACTGAGGGGGGGGGTGGGGGGGGTTGAATTGGAACGGGTCCATAATTCAAGCTTCATGACACGGTGAACACGTTGGGGAGAATTGCATTAAAGTGTGGCAAGTTTAAAACAATTAGGAAGAGACAAGAAAATCGGGTGTGGCGAGTTTCTCCACGTACAACTTTGTACATGTGTGTGTTTGTGTACATGCAGTGTCATGATGTTTGCTACTATGTCGAGGAAACTGAGACTGAGAGTAGTGCGAGTGCTGCAAGTGTGTGTGTGTGTGTGTGTGTGTGTGTGTGTGTGTGTGTGTGTGTGTGTGTGTGTGTGTGTGTGTGTGTGTGTGTGTGTGTGAGGAGTCGGGAGGAGGTCGTAGTGCAGCGGATGCCAGCCTGACACTGAGGCTCTCATGTGGAGCAGATTGCAGAGATAACTCCCATACCACTCTGGGCAGCCCGCCCGTTAGCTGCCATTGATTCGCTGACCTTTTGGCCCGCTTTCCCTTCCCCTTCCTCCCCGCCGCCCCCCCCTCCTCCCGCTGTCTCCCGTGCAGACCTGCCACCTGGAACGCCAGATGCCTTCGCCCAACTGTTGACCTGCCCCTACTGCGACCGGGGCTACAAGCGTTTGACATCGCTGAAGGAGCACATCAAGTACCGCCATGAGAAGAACGAGGAGAACTTTGCCTGCCCCCTGTGCAACTACACGTTTGCTTACCGCACTCAGCTTGAGCGGCATATGGCCACACACAAGCCCGCGAGGGATCAGGTGAGCCAAGTTTAAATCTTTTTTTTTTTTTCCCCTCCTCTTCCTGTTCCTGTCCCCATATTTCATTTCATTTCTAATATGCTCTGATCCCTCAGAGAAGAGATCATTTTTTTCTGATTGGCAATCATTATTAATTTTTCATGGCATTTTGAAGATGCAGATCCTTTAATGGTAATAACTTTAATTGAGGCCCTAAATGGTTTTTTGATGGCCCTCCCTGATATGATTTTCCAGTCTCATGTTCACGATCGAATGATTGTGTTAATTTCCAATTTGGAAATTTTTATCAGCTCCTTAACTTCACTTCACTCCTGGCCTTTAATGTTCTTCTGGTGCAGCCTGCAGACGTAGTACTCCATCAAACTCCACCCGCCCCCCCTGCTTCTAATTTCATGCACTGCATAAACATCTGTGTATACGTGAACGTTCTCGAGCGATTTATATCCAACATGTCTGAAATATAATTTGAATGTGTGAGCGGATAGCATGAATCACCTTAAAGTCCTGTGAGGTGAAAAAATCATCCAGCTGTCACGGGCGTTTAACTCGCTCGTCAGCTTTAAGTCGAAGATGTGAGGTGAAATAGATTGTGGCAAAAAGAAAAACTGCATGCTTTCAGAGTTCTTCACACATCAGGGGGATAATTACAACTTCTGAGTGAAGTCAAATTGCAGCAGTACATTTTAAAGTCGATGGAGTCTGTGTTTGTGAGTTAAAGGAGGATTATGACTGAGGGATTTGTTTGAAAAATGACCTGAAGTTCAATCTACTTTTGTGATTTGGATAATTATCGGAAAACTCCAGGAAACAAACAAATGTGTTAAATTACATTCTAAGTAAAGGTTTGAATTACCTGTGGCCTTTATAAACATAAGGAAAGAAAAGTCACTTCTACCTTATTTAACATTTTCATGGACTTCCTCCGCTAGCACAACTAGAACATTTGTGTTCTCATAAAAAAAAAATCAGCCAATCACAGATGATATCATGCATCTCAGCGCTCAGTCGCAGGTCGGGGGGGCTGTGCTCTCTGAAGCGAGGATGACAGGCTCAGACTGGGGCTGATTTGATCAGATGTCAGCAGCCAGCACTTTCACCTGATCTACCAGCTGGGTGTAAACGTGAGCAGATGGGCCGGCCGAGTGAGCCGCCGTCCCAATCCTCATATTACAATGCTGCTGCTGCTGCTCCCCTCCAGAGTGGAGGCGACGGCCAAACACTGCCATACAAGCGCCGTGGGTCCTGCCACAAAGCCGGTTATCTTGATTTGTAAATTAGCTGGATTGTTTAAACGGTAATCCTTGAGCTGAGATCGAGGTGATGTCTCACTCGTTTTGAATCCTTTGTGGCAGGTTTTCTGTAGGTGGCGCTCTTTTCTTTGTCTGTTCAGTCAAACCCCCGAACCACAAACGTAAAAAATAGGCTAAATAATTCCCTCCTCACCGTGATTAGAAGATGAGGATAAATCAAAATGAGGATGTATTTATGTGAGAATGCACATTTGGCAATTAACAACTAACTAACAGGAGGACTCGGCAGCAATCAGATTAACATCAAGAATAATGTCCTGATAGGTAATCATGTGCCATGATGTTCTGTCTTGTATGTTTACAAGCCTTAATACTCCTCCTCCTCTTAAGCACTTAGCTGAAATATGACTAATTAGAGGTTATACATATGCAAACATCCAGTCGGGTCCCCGCCCACAATCAGCGGTGGTGGCGTTCGCACCGACAATGAGCCATGAAGGAGAGAAGGAGCATTTTGCTGGTGCCATTCACAATTAAGAGCACGGAGCGATTGTGTCTTATTAGCAGTGGTGGCGAGACTAAACTTTACCGGGCAGGGGTCCTCGGGGGGGAAGTTAAGGGGATGGTGGTGGTGGTGGAGGTGGGGGCCCTGAAGCAGCTGTTGCTGTTTGTTTATGCAACTCAGCAACATACGAGCAGTGGGGTCCCTCTCCGGCGCTTGGCGGGGCCCCCGACTCTCCCGCTTGATCTTTGAAGGTTGGGGCTGTTTGAACAATTCCTCCCAGTCCTCCCAGTGTCCTGTGCGCCACCATCTGTCTCCCCAGGAATGTGGGTAGAGTCAGCACACACCCCAGCATTTGTCAAGGCTGAACTGGGAGGAGGGAGTCGCCATATTTTTTTCCCCCTAGCGAGCTCTACAGAAAATGGGTCTTTCTTTTTTTTTATTTATTTTTTATTCACTAACCATTTAACGTGCTCACCTCCCACTTGGAATTAATGGTTTAACGAGTGACGAGCCAGGTTTTCAAACCCAGGGTTGCTGTTGTTGCTAGTTATTATTTTTCTTTTTTTTCCTTTTCAGAGAACAGGCCTTGTTTGAATTGCAAATTTGATGGATTGCAACTGATGTTTACCTTTGAACAGTGAATCAAGGCTGCGCCTATATGCTCTGTTCTGTATCCTAAGATTATTAAAGAGACATTTGAGGTCTTTCAAAAAGCCCCAACTACCGAAAGACATTTGAGGCTGTTCTGAAAAAGTACAAAGTGTAATTCAAATTGCTGTGAATACAGGTGCGCAGGGCGAGAGCGCTCACAGAGCATTCTGAATACCTTTCAGACTGATTAGGCCCAAATTAATTGAAAAGCAGATCAGATCGCTGGTTGTAATGAGGGGGAAACGCTGTAAAAAAGTCTCTTTTCATTTATTCTTTTTATTCTGCGCTGCCAAATTCTAAAGGCATGCCTCCTTTGGCTGAGGAGCCAGGAAATTAAAAAGTATGTGATTCTCTCTGTTATCACCGCCGCTGCCTGTAGTCGCCCCACGGAGGTGGGAGTAGAAAGCCAAGATGCTTCGTTGGCGACAGGAGCCGTTTGGCTTGTTGCTTGTTGTCATGCCGACCAATTGTGGTTATTTACTGAACTCTCACCCCCACGATATGTGTGCAGATTTTTTTTTTCAACCTGGATCTCCCTCTGTCTCCCTCACAGCACCAAATGCTCAACCAAGCCGCCAGCAACCGCAAGTTCAAATGCACCGAGTGTGGCAAGGCCTTCAAATACAAGCACCATCTGAAAGAACACCTCCGGATTCATAGTGGTGAGTGGCCAGATATCTGCCCCCCCCCCTCTCTAAATATGCATGTACATGATTTAAGAACGCCATGAATCTGCAGAAATTCCTCATGGTTTATTTTGGACCCTCCCTGCTGTTAATGGACACTGAACTCATTTCATTTTACTTTAATTACATTTCTAAAAGTATTTTCCTTTGCCTTATGTAAAGAACTTTGATTTGCCTTTTTGTCAAATTAGATATTGAGCTGACCCTGGCACGTCTGCTCAGATGTTGTTAAAATGTCCATGTTGAGTTATGTTCAACAGTAAAATACAAGCAGCCCAGTTGATTGTATTGTTCATATAATCCTATGATTTTCATATAAGCCGTCTGACACCATATATTTTTTTTGTTTCAGGTGAAAAACCGTATGAGTGTCCCAACTGCAAGAAGCGTTTCTCCCACTCGGGCTCATACAGTTCCCACATCAGCAGTAAAAAGTGCATTGGCCTGATTGCTGTCAATGGCAGGATGCGCAGCAACATGAAGAGCGGCTCCTCCCCGACCTCGGCCTCCTCTTCGCCCACCAACTCCGCCATCACCCAGCTGAGGCAGAAGCTGGAGAACGGCAAGCCGCTCGGCCACCCCGAACACAACAACCACATGAACATCAAGACCGAGCCCCTTGACTTCAACGACTACAAGCTGATGATGGCGTCTCATGGATTTGGAGCTCCGTTCATGAACGGAGGCATGGGAGGGAACAGCCCACTGGGGATCCACCACAACTCGACAGGCCAGAGCCCTCTGCATCACCTCGGGATCGCCGGACTCGATGTGCAGCTCCTGGGCTTCCCGGGGCCGCTGGCCAACAACCTGAGTGAGGTGCAGAAGGTGCTTCAGATCGTGGACAACACTGTGTCCAGGCAGAAAATGGACTGCAAGCCGGAGGAGCTCTCCAAGCTCAAGGCCTACATGAAGGAGCTGGGGTCCCAGGTGGAAGAGCAGAAACAGGCACTGACGTTGTCTGGGGCTCAGGTTGGTCTTCCACTCGTCAACCACAACGGCGCCACCAAAAGCATCATCGACTACACGTTAGAGAAAGTGAACGAAGCCAAAGCCTGCCTCCAGAGCTTGACGACAGACTCAAAGAGACACATTAGCAATATCAAACGAGAGAAATCCAACCACATGCTTGAAGGAAGTGTGGAGGAAAAGGTGCAGGAAATGTTTACGCCTTACGCTTGCCAATATTGCAAAGAATCCTTCACCGGGCCAATTCCTTTGCATCAGCACGAACGCTACCTGTGTAATATGAACGAGGAGATCAAAGCTGTGCTGCAGCCCAGTGAGAATCTGATGCCCAACAAACCAGTCATGTACATGGAGAAGAACAGCCACTTAACCTCCCCCATGTTGTCTGAGAAGGGATATACTGGGCCCATTAACCCCTACAGGGACCACATGTCCGTGCTGAAGGCGTATTTCGCCATGAACATGGAGCCCAACTCGGAGGAGCTGCACAAGATTTCCATAGCGGTCGGCCTCCCTCAGGAATTTGTCAGGGAGTGGTTCGATCAGAGGAAGATGTATCATTACGCCACTACCAGAACCCCACCACTAGAGCACAGGAACCACACTGAAATGGTTGTCGGATCAAATAACCACCACACTCCACCAAAAGACTCAAGGGCAGCTAGGTCACCTGTTTCACTTATCAAACCTGCTGACCACATCACGTCCCCCTCCATAGCAGAGCTCCACAACAACGTTAACAACTGTGACAACTCGCTGAGATATTTGAAAAACCACCAGTTCGGCGGCAGCACCAAACCTGCGGGCGAGAAGTTGGACCACTCCCGCAGCAACACCCCCTCCCCACTCAACCTATCCTCCACATCTTCCAAAAACTCCCACAGCAGCTCCTACACTCCAAACAGCCTGACGTCAGAAGACCTGCAGGCCGAGCCCCTGGACCTCTCCGTGCCGCGGCTCATGAAGGAACCCAAGCACGCACTGACTGTGAAAAGCAGACCTAAAGCCAACAGTATTACCATCGACCACAACAGCGTTCCGTCTCCCCGAGAGCACTTCGAAGAGCCTCTGAACCTGGCCTATCTCAAGAGGGATTTCTCAGGCTCGACCAACAACGGAAACCTAGAAAAAAGCACTAGCCCCATCTTCGGCATGAACCCGTTTGCTGGCAAACCCCTGTACACGTCACTTCCGCCCCAGAGCGCTTTCCCACCGGCCACATTCATGCCCCCAATGCAGGCCAGCATCCCCGGTCTTAGGGCCTATCCGGGCATGGATCAAATGGGCTTCTTGCCACACATGGCCTACACTTACGCTGCAGGGGCGGCTACCTTTGCCGAGATGCAGCAGAGGAGAAAGTACCAGCGGAAACCAGGTTTCCAGGTAAATTAGCCACCTGTGGTTTTTGCTAAAGCCCCAGGCTCACTCAGAATCCCAAAAATGATCTGAACTCATTTCTGTGCTAATTGAAAATGACTTCAGAGTCAGGAGAGGGACAGGCTCACCTCAGGTAGACCGAGCTGGCAGAGGCAACGGAGATAAACATCTGTGACAAGAGCCCAGGGGTGAAAGGAAGTGGTGTCAAGGAGGACAGGGGACATAGCCTAAAATTGATATTTCAGTAATACAATAACACGGATATCAGCCAGTGATGGAGGGGGGGGGGGACTATTTTAGTGCTGGTGCAGAAAATAATGACGTTAATCAAATGTATAACTCACTAAAAAGCCAAAGATTAACCCGCAATCCCTCCCTAGTTTATCAATTTATATTTTTCATCTGTGAGAAAAATGCAGATTAAGCCTAAAAACAGTGGCGCAAAAAACTCTCCAGCAGCATCAGGTTCAGATCAACACCAGCGACGACGTCGGCCTTAGAATCTAATCTCAGCAAAGCTCTAATTGTTACCACTCTCCTCTGTAAATGTCTCTGCCGCTGTGTGTGGAATACATTAACGCTTCCCAGACTCCAGACGTCTTCCGGCTCGGGCCTGAACCCAGATATCTCCTTATTAAATATGGGTGAAAGGCCTTTGTAAAAATGACAAAGGTGAGCCCTGCAGCCGTGGAGCACTTCTCTGAAATTTCCCCGTCGCAACTTTGCCGCATTTTAAAACAGAGAGCCACAGCCAAAATGAGCTCCTACATGTGGATTAATAATGCACAGTCTCCATGTTCATTACGAGTGAATGCTAAAGGCTGTTTAACATAGAGGGAACCATTTTGATGAAGGGAGGAAAAAAAAGTATTAATAATGTTTCCTATTCTAAGTTATTAAATTAGATTTTAAAAATACAGCTACGGGCGTTTAGTTCAAATTGATTGCAGAGTGATAGTGGCCCCTTCTTAAAACACAGTGCAGGGCTGTCCACACACACACACACACACACACACAGACACACACACACACACAATTATTAAAGAAAAGCTGTGGTGCCTCAATATTGGCCATTAAGGTGCGCCCTCTGATTTGAATCAGAGCTTTTATTTAAATACTATACATTGACGTGCCGTTTGGAGAATATTGTTCCCCATCAATTCAACTTTAGGTCTAATCTTCATCGTAAAAGAGACGTTTAAAAGGAAACGAGCGAATTAGCGCTCCCTGTTCCAAATTACAACACGGCGTTATGTCGGTGATTTTATTCCTCAGCTGAAAGTTTTATAAGAAATCAATGGTGGCGTGTTCCGGCGGTTAAAGATTCACGAGAGCGGGATTGTTTGGGAGGAAGGCTGCAGTTTACTGTTTTATTATAGTGACATTAATTAGGAGCTTTTATTTAAATACTATACATTATTTGACATTAACTCAGTTATTTTAAGAATTTAGCTACAAATGACCTGATATTCCAGACACAGAATCATTTCAACAGCAAACTTCTAAGCTTCATAAGATGATATAAAAATGATTGTCTTGTTTCATTAGTTAAATAATATGTCTGACAGTATTTTTCATGAATCAAGCAGCAAATTGATTGTTATTTCTTTTGTCTTTTCTCTCTTTTCCCCTTGTTTTGTTGTTTCTTCTCAATAGGGGGACCTGCTCGACGGTACACAAGATTACATGTCAGGGCTGGACGACATGACAGACCCCGACTCGTGTCTGTCGCGGAAGAAGATTAAGAAGACCGAAAGTGGTATGTACGCGTGTGACTTGTGCGACAAAACATTCCAGAAGAGCAGTTCCCTTCTAAGACACAAATATGAACACACAGGTATATACTGTTCTAGACCCTTATTTTAAACCCCATGCTTTTTTATGTTCTAAATGTTTGTGTTTGCAAAATCCTCTCAGTATGAACCCTTATTATATGTCCCCACCCCCCCCTCCCCGCCCCCTCCTTCCCTCTTTTCTTTCTCTGTTTAACCCTACAGTTGTATATGTAACGTGCTTCTTCATTGACAGGATTGAGATGCCGACGATTTAAATTCAAACAGTTTTTTAAACGTGTGAAGTGTTTTGAAAGCTCTGTGTGTTCTTCTTAAAGTCAGTAATTAATGCAGGTGTAGGCAAGCAAAGGGAGACTTCAGCTCTTCAAGTGATTGTACCCTTTATTTTCCAATCATATCCTGCTTTATTAACCATTTTGCTATCTCAAAAGACACACATCAATTCACCTCGATATATAAAGCCAGCAAAAAGGCTCCTAATGCCTTTATCCGCCCCATTATTGGAGATAGATCAGATCTACAGAGCAGCGCTCAGAAGCTTCAGAGCGCTGATAACAAGTCTTTCATTATAGTTATTATACAGAGATCCTCTTTCTCTGGGTTGCATCATTTATTTTATCCACTATCTGTAGCCGAGCGCTCAGTGTTTTATGCAGCCTTCATGTTATCTGGTCGCGTATAAAAGGGAGGGAGGGGGCGCGCCGTCGGAACAGCGCGGCAAACTCTTTAAAACAAGCAAAAGAAAAAGGGGCGCGTTATCTCCACGCCGCCCCCCCCCCTGCATCTCGCTCAGGACGCGGCGCTCTCTCACGTGTTTGTCGCCGCGTGTTGTTTTGAGCAACATTACGAGGCTCAGAAGAGCAGGCGAAGCGTCCAGATGTTGGACAGAAGTGGCGCTTGAAAGCCTGTTGGCGGGTGGGACGCACGTGTCAGGGGGGAGTCATGTGATTTGTGCGAGCAGGGACGCCATATTTCCACACGTGTGGAGCAGCAGTGAGGGAAAGAGCAGAGCCCAGATCAGACATATTAGCTGTGGCAAACAAAGGCAGGTAACGTTAGAGGAGTGGAGGCTTTTATCTTAGTGGGCAGGAAGCGTTTTTTGGAGTAAACGGTGTAAAAGCAGCCGGGCGACCACAGAACAAGCCGGAGGACATTTATTCAGCCAGACAGTTTAAGGCCAGTGTCATAAAACCATCTCGGCCGGCCCTTGTGGCGAGCTTGGGTTTCCAGTTTCTGCCTCGGTGGAACCCCAACCCAAAACCTAACGGTGGGCCGGGCGTCACCATGAACTTGAATTGTGTTTGGAGATAAGCAGGCCCCCCCCCCTCTGGCAGCCTCCCCCCCGTCCTCCGGCCCATCCTGGATTTGTTTACTCCTTTGTCGCGCCTCCTCTGTTTGTTTGCTTTGCAGTAGTTTATTTATGTTGCCTCCATCAGCCGGGCACGCAGGCCTAAAATAAGTAGTTGTGGTCGAGTTTCTCCATGCTTTAACCGCGGGAGGGAATTTCCATAATGTAGGCCCGTGAATGCGAGCGCACTTTCTCATCTTGTTCGCAATTTGAATAAACAAATAGCCCTAAGTCGTAAGTCAAAGTTGGATCTAATGCTCCATGATGTAATTTTGCTCCATGCCGTCCAATTCATCCGAGTTTCCCCTCAACGTTTTGCTTTTGTCCTGACTTGTGTGATTTGTTGTAGCAGCAGGACGAGCGAGGCGGGCGACTCACCTCCCTCTTCTGTGTTTTCTGTCTCCACAGGCAAGAGGCCGCACCAGTGCCAGATCTGCAAGAAAGCCTTCAAACACAAACACCATCTCATTGAGCACTCCAGGCTGCACTCGGGGGAGAAGCCCTACCAGTGCGACAAGTGCGGGAAGAGGTTCTCTCACTCGGGCTCCTACTCGCAGCACATGAACCACCGCTACTCCTACTGCAAGCGGGAGGCGGAGGAGCGGGAGGCTGCTGAGCGGGAGGCCCGTGAGAAGGGCCACCTGGAGCCCACAGAGCTGCTGATGAGCCGGGCCTACTTGCAGGGGATGACACCTCAGGGCTACCCGGAGCTGGCCGAGCGCGAGGCCATCCTGAGGCACGACGCGGTGAACGGAGGGATCAGAGAGGGACGGAAGGAAGTGGATGGAACGTACTCCAAGATGGGACGGAGGGAGGATGAGTTTGAGGAAGAGGAGGAGGAAATCAAGAGCATGGACACGGACCCGGACACGTTGAGGGACGAGGAGGAGAACGGAGAGCACTCGATGGACGATAGCTCGCTGGACGGCAAAACGGAAACCAAATCGGATCACGAGGACACGATGGAAGATGGCATGTAATCTGCGACGGCGGCGGCGGCGTTTTCAAAAGCTTCCCAATCTTAAAAGTTTTAAGTTTCACACTTTCGGTTCAGTATTCTTACCTGCTCAGTTTAAAACACCGTTTTAAGCTGTACGTGCACGTGCCTGAAGCTTCCGGGAAGCTTTCTTCGACAGACTCCTCGGGGAAGGGGGGGGAGAGATGTCTGCCAAACAAGACATGGACTCAAAAATCAATCCGGAGGAGGCGTTGAGGGAAGGGAGGCATGGGTTTGTGAAATAAGCTGCATTATGCAAACCGAACAATGAATAAATGAATACATTTCAAAAAATGTACAGTACTAAGGCCTAAAAATATGTGTGGTGCTAACTTCCTCAAATAAACCCCTGTGTTCCATAGTATTTATAGCACAACTAGTGACTTGTACAAATTGCACTCCGCTTCTATAATCATGAACAAAAATAATAAAAAGTATTGCCTATGTATATATTTATACAGTGTTGGAAAAAGAGCAGTAGTGTCTGCACTACAGTCCTTGGATATTACCTTTGTGATCACCTCCCTTCCTGCGGTGTCGTCTTTAGTTCTGCCCTGTCGCCCGGTCACCAACATCCAGCCACACTGTTCAGGCCTCTGGAAGCAACTTCACACCAAGGAATTTGAAAAACAAAAAAAAGACTGTACGAAGGAGCTCGAAGGGGATTTTTTTGAGAGGATGAAGTTTTGAAGAGACTTTCGTTTTAAGGGAAAAATACAGTTTATGGACAGATGGTATTTGGGGGGGGGAAGGGGCGGGGGGAGGTTGAGAAAAAATGAAGGACGAAGCCTTTGTAAGGTGTTTTTGATAAGAAAAAAGAAGCCTTATATGCAAACCTTTTAACCTGTGTGTTTTCTGCAAGTGCCACCCTCGTATTGTGTAAAAGGAAGGTTACTTTTTTTCACCAGCTTCAGTATTATGAAATGGTTCATCGTTGTTCTTTGAAGCACCCGTGTCAGTATTAAGACTTATAGGCATCAGTTCCTTAGTTTACATTATGTTGTGCAATGTTTTCTCAGTTTCTATTTCTTTTAACTTTGTCAGTATTACACCAAACCAATTTTTTTTTTCTTTTTGAAAACAGCAAATTGCATTCATTTTATTTGTAGTTGAAAAAAAAAACATTATTTATGTGGCCCATTTTATATTTCCTAATTTTATTTATTTCATACTGTTGTGTACAGTACTATAGTTCTTCAATATATAGATATATTTTAGTAAAAAGGAACATGGTGTCGATCATAGGGGCAAATTTTACGTAAAGAGAGCATTTATTGTGTTTTGAAACATTGTGAAATGCGAAGTTTAATCTTATTTTATTTTATTTCATTTATTTTCCAGTTACTGGAAAATTCCAAATTTGGGAACTTTTATACAATTGTGAAAACACTGTATTTTCGACTGAAAAAATTCCACTTTCTTCATCTTTGTTTCTTTTTTTAAGCTAAAAAATGAAGAGGGACTGTTAAATACTATGTATGATATCATGACTGAAGAAGAATCTTTCCTGAAATGTCTTTGTAAAAGTATTATTGAATTCTTAATTTGTAATTTCTCTTGAAAATGACCCTGCTCGAATAAAAGTAGCCAAATTACAGAGTACCAAACCCCTCGGCGCCTCATGTTTATTCACCAGGAAACAAACTGTGAGGTTTTGCTTGGCAGCGTCGGACTCGAGTCACTTCTCATTCTCTGCAGAACGACACAAACTGGAAATCCTTCTCCTCTCGTTTCCAAACGCCGAGGACGGAGCTCTGCTTCTCATTATTATGTTAATTACACACAGTTTCAATTCACATTCCGAACTGGATCAAAGTGAATTGACCCGGCTGCTTATTATGTCTCATTTAGATGAGAAACTCCAAACCAGAAATGTATTCCACACTTTTTCACCTGTATTTGTAATTTTTTATTTTCTTTCACCAGACACAAAAATACCGTGAAGCATTTACAGTAAAGTGTTGGTGAATTAATCTTAAAAATATTCACTAGAATTAATTTAATCCACCAATGACAATAGTTTCTTCTGTTTAAATATTTTTTGTGAAACTATATGTGTCACATTTGTGAGGATTTGTGTTTTCATCGTTATTTGGGATTTGTTCAACCTTCACCTTTAAATGTGAAATCAGTGTTTTTTGCTTTTATTAAAGCGCCTTCCGCTCATATCACAGTGGGATTTAATGATAAATATTGATTCCACTGAGTGAGAATGCATCAATGATTTAAATTGAAATAATATAATTGACTCAGATATTTCTAAATTAACAGAGCAGCTTCTCAAATGTGACAATTAGCTGCTTTTCTTTGTTTGATATCGTTTTAAGGTTAAATCTTCGTGTTCCTGAGTGATAACAAATCAAACACAAAAACTTGGTTTCGAAAAACACACACACATGAGAGTCGATGATGAAGCAACTGCTGGAGTTGCAACGCTGAGACTCTCTTTGCACTTCGCTCACTCCGAGACCCGGGACTCGCTCGTTTCTCCGGCCATTAGCCGCGCTCGCCTCGTCTCCATATCTCATCCTGAAACTTTCCCCCGGCCTGACAGGTGGACTCCAGCAGCGGACTCCTCTCTCCGCTGAAGGAGACGCTCGACTCCATTAGCCACTCACGCTGCGTTATGCAGATTAAAAGCAACATCAAAAGGGCCCGAGATGAAAGCAGCGAAAGGTTGAGCAATGCCAAACATCAGAACGCACTTTGCATATTCCGATTTTCCCATCGATCGGCGAGCCATCGGATCATTCGCAGACCATCTTGTAGATAAAAGAGGGGGTCTTAAATGATTAGCTGATGAATCTGATAATGTGCTGCGAACCTCCCGGACAATTACACATGCGAAAAATGAGCGTCGGTGTCGAGGCGAGCCGAGGAGGGAATCCTCCGGAGTGTAGCGCTATCATTAAGGGAGGAATCTTCAACCTTCCTCTGCTTTTACATTTCACATCTATTAGACTCGCAGAGATACGAGTCCGACCGGCCTCCGACTTCACAGGCCACGAGCAGCAGAGGTCAGAGTTCAGGATGGGTGTGATGAAATATTCCTGCAACCGCGGAGTAATGCACGCAGAGATGGAAACGCTGAATTAGGAAACACACGGAGAGAGAGAGAGGGGAATTACATTTATTAGTTCATTTCGAGGGAAAAAGTAAACACAAAGGTACAAAATAAGGACGACAACTAAAAAATGTTTTATTGCAAACCTGAAGAATGATTTTATTCGGTTCTCGTGAAGTGTTCCAGCCTTTGTTAACTCCTCCATCGCTGCAAAGTTCATTTCTTCTCCTCTTGTCTGAATGAATCCCACTCGTCACTCTCTGGATAGTGGCCGATACTGAAGCTGATCCAATCTAGTCTTACTTTTCCTGATCGATACTGCCTCCGAGTACGAGCCCGGCCTCTGGAAAACCGCCGCTAATTGCAATCAAGCCTCATGACCATTGATTTTGTTGTGTGTTTAATATCAAAAACTGTCAATCAGACGATCAGTTGCCAAACATAATAAACGGAACGTGTAAATCCAGGTTTCCATTTTCACTAAATCCTACGTCTTAAGTAAAAAAAAAATCAAATATTTATTTCTCCCTGTTTTACACAACAGTAGATCTTTACTGGTGTTGTTCCCATGTGAACATTTTCAGACCTGATGGTTTCTGTCTTTACGTGACAGTGATCTGCTCTGACGTGAGAGCGCCGCCCGCCGTGAGCAACGTCTTGAACGGGAAAAGAAAAACAACAACACGAGTGTGTAGAAGTAATTCATACGAGTGTCATGCAGCCATATGCCTGGGCCAGATTGGTGGTGTGTTTTGGACAGCTGAGCTCTGATGATTCACTGCAGGGCCTTGTATAGACCAAAGCTAAGTGTGTATTTAGCCTGGGGCTCCTCTGCTGCCTCCACAGATACACTTAGTAGTAAAATCCACTGGTTAGCATTAAAAACACTATTTCTTGTCTTGTTCCATTCGTCCTCTTCCTCTGTCTCGCTCCTCTACCTGCGCTCACCATCCTCCGAGAGACAGAAATCCTCATCAGTCGTACGGTTCTTGCGGTTGGGGCGCCGCCTCCTTCGGTTGTCAAGTCAACTTTGTGTTTATGCCGCTTTTTAAATGAAAAACACAAAGCCAGCGTGTAAATGTGCTTTAGGAAGCACAGTATGGAAAAAGGGAGAAGGAGCGCGGAGCGTCTGCGGCGGAATGAAGACGTAAGGGAAAAAAAGATCACAAAATAAGAGTGATAGAGCATGACAACACGTCGGAGGCAAGTGAATGAAAATAGGTCTGAGGTTTGCAAACCGGGGGGAAGTGAAGTGTATTTCTTCCACGGTGGAGTCAGTGTGAGCTGCAGTGATCTGGGGAACAGATCAGTGCCTGAAATGAGAAGGAAGAAAAAAAAGCTGGTAACATCCGCCGACGAGAGGAAGCTGCAGCCGAAGATGTCTGATACGTAGAAGCAACCGATCAGTCCGGCTCAGGGTTGTGTCTTCATTAGGCTCCAGCTTCTCTCCTCACCTTAAGGATTTCAGCCCTTTGCTCTTTCTCCACTTTTTATTCATAAGTTTATTTACATGGATACATTTCGTCCTTGGTCAAAAATGACTTTTATACGTGTACCTTTTCTCCTCTTTCTCCTTTGGCCATTCGCCGAGTGATTATTTATTTTGTGTTGGTTTTTTTTATCAGCCAGTTTCAGTTGTTTTCTTTTCTGTTCCGACCCACTTTCTTTCTGTTGACGTCCTGTTGAGTCTACGCGAAATTCCGAAGACGCCAATAAGAGTCTCGGCACTTCCTGGTTTCATTTCATAACAAAACTATTATGGACTGAAATCTGGGGCAGAATGTGCCAATATTTCTGTGCTGAGCAGGGACACAATCTGTGAATGTTTCTGTGCTCAGGTCAGAACATCAGAGAATGGGCCTGCTCCTCCAGGCCCATGAGGGAGGTTGGCATATGAATGCATGTTATAAGGTGGGTTTTAAAATTATATTCAGGTTCTGGTCAGGTTAAGTTAAGTTTGGACACAAAAAAACAAATGTTAGTTTCGTTTCGGTTGGTTTAATTGACCATCGGGGGCAGTAATATGCAAAAGCAAGTGAAGAGATGCACCTGAGGAGACAGCGAAGAACAGTGTCATCACATTCTTGAGACTTCAAGGAAACACACGATGTAAACCGGTCGCAGAATATAAACTTTTACAATACGACCGGGTGTCTTTAAATTCACTTATCTGCACGATTCAGGTGGAGTTTAGAGCCACATTAAAGCCAGATGTTCCTCAACTATCAACACATCTGTCCCCGATGATTTCTTTAATGCAAAATCCACATCATTTGACTCAGTTTATCTCCCACAAAGCACTTCTGTGTCACATCTCTGGCTGGCGCTGGTTGCCAGATAAAAATCGGAGAACGCAGGTTTTGGACGTAGACACCTGGCAACCCCACAGTGAGACTCTGAGATGCTTCTTCTCAGACTCTTTCTTCCTAATGTTGTTGACTAACATGAACTTTTTCCTTTAAATCCCGCAGACGATGAATTTACTTCAAGAGAGGAAAGTTCTGGGACGACACTCGAGCCCGAATACTGTAAGTAAACACTTTATTTACCCGTTGGTACCACGGAGGGAGGGTTTGGGGAAAGTGGAGGATGCACTCACACTTTTGACCTCATTAAATTATTTACATATCCCCATATGCCACCCGGACCAGACGCAGGGCACATGAAGGACGGGGCGAAGACGAGGAATGGGAGAGAGAGAGGGAGAGGGAGAGAGAGAGGGAGAGAGAGCACTCCTCGGACCTGGCACTCGGAGAGAGAAAGTTCAATGACACGCAGGGAGAAAAAGCACAAGTGACCAGCAGGGATTAGCCAATCAGAGCGTCAGAAGAGCAGCCAGCTGTTCATTCTGGCCGCGGTGAAAAGAGCCCGGTGGCAGGTGGTGCAGGCCGGTGCCAGTGGTGCTACAGAGGAGGGAGCGGAGGAAGAAGACGATAAAAGAAACGCATCCTCGCCTAATGTGGCGACGTTACTGCATCACTGTTGGACTGAGTCCTGTCCGCCACTTATTGCTTTGCCCAGCATTATTATTATTATGCACACGCAGGAATATCTGTTTTCAAGCCGGCGCCCGCTCTTTATCAACGTGCCATTTTTTATTTTACATAATCAATCCAAAATACTTCCAAGAGCACAAAAACTTAAAAGCGATTCACAGAAGGTAGGAAGGTGACGTTTGAAACAAAAGGTCACTTATTGTTTAAATCGGTTGGAAGTGGTTTTAAAGGGACTTTTTGTTTAGTCTATTTCAACCTCAACGTTTACCCACAATGCAAAGCGAGCGAGGCTCTACTGTGCATTTAGGTGAAGGAGGCAAAAAAGAACGTACACCTTCCTGTTCTCATGTATTGAAGACCTACTTTCTGCAGACTGACATGTGAACCGGGGGTGCCGGTGTGAGTCTGTGGGGACGGGGTCGCGATGCTGCCGCTCCCAGTGAATACAGCAGCTGCAGAGCGCCACAAAGACAACAATGCCCTGGTGCTCGCAGGGGGCCGGTGCACCGTGGAGATGTTGGACAGCTCTGCAAAGACCCCCGCGTGGAATTTTATTAATTTGCATTCATCGTTTTATGCTCTCGCTCCCGCCGGAAAAAAACGTCACGTTTGGCACAAGCAGCGTCATGGTATGGCAGCGGAGAACCAGGCGCCTGCAGAGGTCTGGGAAAGACCAACGCGAGTGATGCGTCCAAAACAAAGCAAATATGACACGTTTGAATGTTAAATGTAAATGAAACCGAGTTTGAATTAAAATTGAAAGAGTATTTACCTAGAACACAATTTGTTGAGAAGCCAAAAAGACACCGACACCTCTTGGTAGTAGTTTATTTTTCCCAACAAGCACATGGCGGCTGCAGAACGTCCACTAACCAGAAGGTCGGCAGTTAGATTCCCGCCTTTTCCATTCTGTGTGCCGAAGTGTCCTTGGGCAAGTTTTAATGGAGAGTCAGTATGAGTGCTCCTCAAAACATGAATACAGACCACAACAGAGGATGTTCTTTCTTTAGATAAGACAGCTGAAGAATCAATTTCTTGTTGTTTGTCTTTTTTGATATGAACATGTTTTTCATTCATTGACAATTTCACTTTCACTCTCTGAATTAATAAAGGTCAATTTTCTGCTGATTTCTGTCTTACCCCGGTTGTTTGTGTTTATCAGGGATAAGTGGTCGGGTGAGGAACCTCAGGAAAGAACAGACGAAGAACATGAGGAGGAACCGAGAGGCAAGGTAAACACACACACACACACACACACAGACACACACACACACACACAGACACACACACACACACACACACACACAGCTCTGTGAGTTCTTGCCACAACTTCTTCCTAACTACAGTGTTGAGAGGCGTCTGTTGCTCAGGAGGTCGACTTGATTGTCCACTAACTAGAAAGTTACAAGTTTGAATCCCAGCTGTTTGGACACTAAACCCCAAATATAACATCTGGATGTGAGTGTGTGTTTATGAGTGTGAGCTGCAGTCAGGAGCATCCAAGGGACTTTGAGGGCCACAGGCTAAATGGATCTTGGTCCTAATGATGAAAAATGTAGTCTTGCCTGTAGACTTCAACCAAACTTCTTGAAATGACAAAGCATTTGGCAAAACCATGTTGTTGTTGCATTTAGAGCAGCTTGTGTCGTAATTCTCGGTCTGAGGCCAAGAGTAAACAAACCAGGCCCAACGTAAACCTGCAAAAATATCTGTGAATAATGAATAATAACTTTAGAGAAATTAGGTCTCTTCCTCCTCTTGTCATTTGTTCCTCAGGTGAGTTGAGAGAGTCGCTGCAGGTTGTTCTCTGCTGAGCTCGGGGGTCACTTCCTGCCGTTTCCTCAGCTCATCACAACCAAAGCTCCACGTTGTCTTTATTATTTGGATCCTCTCTCCTCTTCCTCAGCTCCTCTTCCTCAGCACCGGCTCCGTCTGCTCCACACACTCCGAGCACCGGGTTGCGAGTTTGTTCCGTGACGACGGCGATTTCCTACAGCGCTCACAGGAAATGATCTCTGTCAGTCCGTCCGTCGCTCACCCAGCCCCCCCCCCCCTTCTCTCTCTCTGAGGGGTAAGTGATTATGTGTTTTGCCAATGCGTTTGTGGAAATCTTTTGATATGCACAAACACAGATTCTAATGCGCCGGCAACAGCGGCTTTTTGGGCTGACGGCTGATTAGGATGCCGGCTCATGGCTGAGCCCACAGGGCCCCAGCTGGGAGCAGGGAACATCGCTCATTACACAGTTTCTAGAGGTGGGGAGGGGGGGCTAATTCACACTGCGGTGCAGCATGCCAGTGTAGGTGTAATCATATCATTCTAAATCACCGGTCAGTTACACGCCCGCGAAGCCGCGGCTCGTGCCAGAGGGCCGGCTGGAGCCTGATTAAAGCTCGGCCAAAGACAAAGTGACACGTCCTTAACCTCATCAGAGGAGACGTTAAGCAAAGCATCACTTACCCGTCAAGGTGCGAGCTTCACCCCGCTGAGACCCGCAGCCCGGAATGAATTTCCAGGCCTCTTCCTCTCCTTTCTTGTAAATTAGAAGCTTTTCCTTCTCGGGGAGCAGCATGCATTTTTTATGAAGGCATCATGGTCGATGGTGGATGGCCGCCTGGGCGTTCCCATCACTAATACGCCACTGTCCTCCTTGATTTAATTAGACGTTGGGCCCCAGTATTTTCGACAAGGAAATATCTGCTCTAATTAAGCGGTATACTTCACCAGAGAACGAGGAGACAGAGCAATTCGATGCCGGGTTAATGTGCTCATAAAAAATCCATGATTTCTTGCCCTTTGCCCTCCTTTTTTGGCATTTTTCCCTAAATTCTCAAGCAAATGAACTTTAAATGTGTCCTTCCTCTCTGTGTACCTTTGTCTTCTGAACAGGCCAATTGCTTTTTTTTTTTGGTTGGTTTATGATTATTCATGCCAGAGAGGCTCGCCGCCATTAATGGACTTAGCACTGTTTTGTACTCCCTCACTGGAAATAGATAATTACTCCGTGGAGGAGACAAACCTTCGCAGTCCAACCTTCCTGCTGAAAAGGAATGAATGTAGCGTTACATGTATGTAATTTCTTAAAGGAAACATTCGCTCTGTAGCCTGCAGGGATTAGGCCTAATGACAGAAGTTAATTATATTAAGAGTAATTTTCAAAAACAGTTCATGAACTGCAAATTATACTTAAAATTGCTCCTTAATGCTCTTAACTGTAATTAAATTGCCTAATATCTTAAGAAAATGAACATGTGGGACAAGAGTAATGGCGGAAGGGGAACTTTTAGGAGTTCAGTGGTTAATGGGCCGTGGATGAAATCAGTAATGTGATATTCAGACTGCGTTTTTTAAGAATTCAGGAACGGATGCATTGTTTGGCCGACGTTTAATTAAAAATATAAATAAAGATGGACGACTCGTCTCCACTTCCCCCACTTGTACAAATACTGAAGCCATTTATCAAGTGCTGATTTGGTGTTGACGTCATTTGCCGGCAGAGTCAACACAGCGGTGATGGTGGTGGTGGAGCCGCGGTACAGCCGAGCTCGACCAATCACGAGTCGGTCTCAGCTGTCAATCGCAGCATCTCATCCATTTTTAGAGCATCATTGTCCCATCTCCATGAGGACAATGATGCTAATGAGAGACAAGGCTCGTCTCAGCGATCTGCTTAAAGGACGTCTTCCTCTAACCAAACAGCTGAAGAGAGGCCTTGAGGAGGCATTTAGAAAAGAAATGAGTTGCCGCTCAGAACATCAAAATGGACGTGGACAACAGAACCTGAGGGAGACGGCATCCGAGGGAGAAAGGTCTCGTGGGGGAGATCCGGCAGCTCAAAGAGGAGCTCAGTGCCGGAGATTTCCTCGGAATCAAAACTGAGACGATTGCCCTCGAACCGAGGAGAAGCACGAGCCTCAGTAGATCAGCTACAGGAGGATTTACCGAAGCTGACAGAGACTCTGGGAAACCTCATCACAACACAGGCCTCCTACGCTGCTCCTGTGTTGACTGTGGACATTGAAGTCACAGAAAGCAGAGGAGCAGTTAAGACACAAATAACGTCCTGCAGGATTTGGTTTCAGGAAAGCAGGACAAGCTTGTTCACCAGAAAAACAACTGGAGCCGTGGGAGATCTAACTGGTTAAAAAACGTATCTTAGAACCAGTTCCCATAAAAGAAAACAGGCCCAGATATGGGTGTTAATTATTTGCAGGTAGTTCTATGATCCACCGTTAATATAAAAACACTGTGGCGGCAAAGTTCTCCTGGGAGCTGGAGGCTGCTCACAGAAGTATCACCTCACCGCTGCTTCTCTTTCTTCTCTCCGTGACAGCGTTTACCGAGGAGGTGACTTGGCCGCGCCGCAGCGAGTCTCTCCGGCTGCGTCGCAGAGACTCGGGTTGTGCCACTTTCCACCAAACGCCTCCACACACCCGACAACAACTCCCCGTCCTCTGCGGAATTAGTTTTTGTCATTTTCCCTTCTCCGAGGCGGCGAAACCTCGACACATAAAGTGAAAAGCGCTTGAGCTGTTGTATGTTTTAATCCCCCGGACGGTTGACGACATGCATTTTTTAAGCATCTCTGAGCTCTGCAGGAGGGGGAAAGAAACAGGAGAATTATGTGCATTTGTCCGCCTGTAATTAGGTGTATTTCCTCCCTGAGTTTTTATTTAATGATTGGCTTTTACAGCGAGCACCAGGACTTTTGAAGTGTAATGATTCTCCACTCAGGCGACTTAAAAGGTGGAGGGGAAGAGGATATGAAGAAAGAGAAGAAAAAAATGAACCGCCGTCCTTCTGCAGCTTTGAACAACCCTTAATCTGTACAAAATTTAGGTTTGCCTTGCATTTTTTGAAATCAAAGACTCACGAGAAAGTATTATTCAGTCATAACTGGTATGTTAAACCAGCAAAATGCCATTGTTCAAGTACTTACAGGAGGCTTTTCACCTCCAAAGAGAGGTTTGGAGGCTTTCCGAGTCATGCCATTTGTTCAACTGTGCATATTAAATCTACTTGGAATTCCACGTTGCTGGGACTGTATGTTTTGTGTGGCTGAAGTACATGAGTGTGTGTGTGTGTGTGTGCGGGGGTCTTTCTCTCTCTCTCGCTCGCTCGCACACTTGCATGCAAAACTATGCATGCACAAAAACACTTCCATCTCCGCCGTGAAGCCAGACCCCCCTCGGCTTTTCTCACTTGTAATCATGTCCAAATTTGCACAGGAAGGCAGAGGGAAGGGGAGAGCCATGTGAACTTGTGTGGGTGTTTTCTGGGTGTGTGTTTTTTTTTCACAAAGCCCGCTTCTGATTACTGCCGATCTCCAGCGCCCAAGATCCAAATCTCCTTCTGAAACCCTTTCAAACGCAAGGCTCACATTTGTCCTCCCTTTTTTTCTCGACCGAAAGTGAAGACTGTGCTCGGGGAGAGAGAAACACTATATCCGCCACGTAACAAGTACATAAATGTAAATGTAAAGAATGCAGGAGGAAGTCCTCGCGGGTAGAAAAGCCTTGGGGGTAATTGGTAGATGAGGTCGCAGAGAGAGCTCCAGAAATACTTGAATATATCCAGAAGCAGCCGTTTACTTTCACCTGTTCTTCTATTTTTTGTTTTTCACCACTTTATTCTGCAAATGCGCTCCTCAGTGGTAGGTCCTGTAGCAGATTCATCAAGAGTCTCTGCTTATTAATATCTTAAAATTTAAACCCACTATAAGTTCTGCATTTTGACATTTTCAATTCCAGCCACTTCTCTCTTTTATCTCCCGCTCTGCATCTTATCGCTCTGGACCAATTACGTCGTTTTTGTTCTTTCTGAAAGATTAATTACGTTGTATTGAGTTGCCTTGGCACTATTTGTTCTTTTCATGTCAGTGCCCGTGGAGATTATTAGACCTGAGCTGATAACCGAAATTTAATCTGCCATCGTTGAAATGTAAAACCGAAAAAATGTCGCACCAGAGCAGCCTCATTACCTGCACGTTTTTATTCTGTTTTTGGGGGAAATCAGTAAAATGAAGCCGCTTAACGTGGTTTACAAATATAACATTCGACCACGACATGACATCATATTTTAAAAGCTGTGTTCTTGTTAGGGTCGACATGTACTTGGCTTCCTTTTGCATGTCTCCATTCGGTCCTTGGAGCTTAGCTTGGAGGAGTTTGTAGCACTCTATGTGTGTGTCTGTGTGTCTGTGAGTGTGTGTCTGTGTGTGTGTCTGTGAGTGTGTGTGTGTGTGTTTTCAGGCCCACCTTGGCAGTGGCACTAGCTATCAGCAGGGCCCAGCCGGTGTGCTAGCAGTGAGACCGCAGTGTTTGTAACAAAGTCCGTCCGACTGTAGCGCGTCGCATTTGTCCCCTGGGCGAAAGTGAGGTGGAACCTTCCAGGAAAGATGCTCTGGGTGGAGGGAGGCGGCGAAGGGGGGGGGTGAGGGTGGCGGCGAGGCTGCACCACCCGCCACCATGTGTGCTGAGGAAGTCTGCGTGCCACTCGGACCTCGCACGTAGCCGGGACATTTGGCCAACGTGTCACACGAGATGCGACAATGAGATGCTGGACGACTCTTTCCGAGATCGGCCTGAGATCCATAACTCTCTTCTTTCCTTTCGCTTGAATTCGCAAACCTAAAAGAAACTTTACTTCATTTGTTCTTCGTTCTGAATCTGCGTCCACTGCCTTCTCTCTCACCACCGCCAATAATCGTCACTCGTGCCCGCTGTTGACCGTCCTGCCACGAACACATGGACGTTCTCCCCGGAGAAGTTTGTCACAGAAGTTTCTTCATCACAATGATCTGTTTCTCATAAACGCCCCGACGCCCTCATTTGCGAGATCTGGCCGAGCATCAATCTGCTGTCGGTGACGATGTCGGCGCAGGGCCTGCTCCCTCTGATCGTGTATGAAGGCTTTAATTAACCACGGCTCAGATTGCAGCGTGTCAGGATCTATCGGCCGAGGCAGAGAGGAGGACGGTGATGCTGATGATGGTGACGACGACGGTGGTGGTGGTCAAACTCGTTGAAGTGGGTCAGGTCCAAAGTGAGTGGACGCGCGAGTGACACCGGCGTGTGATGTGACCCGTTAGCGGGGGGGTGGATGGACTCGGGGGCAGCTCTCGTCCTGCCTGTCTCGGCCGATACAGGACGCCGGTAGCCACGGGGCAAACAAATCAGAGGAAGTCAGAGTGACGCTGGCTGAGAAGTTTACTGCTCCCGACTTCACGTGGACTCCTCGGCGGTGCAGAGCTGCAGCGTTTGCATTGTGACATTAGTTGCTCTCAAGGAGATCACATGATCTTCCTGTTCTCTTTCCTTTGTCACCACGTCGGAAACCTGCAGAAGTTTTCATTTCTTCTTCTTTGGTCTGATCCACATTCTTTCCTTTTGTGTTCCCCCTTTTTTGTGTCGTTTCTTAATCTTTCCTTCATTCCTTCCCTTGTTTTTCCCCTAATGATTAATTCTCCCTCATCGCTCTTCATATCTCTATTTTTCAAATCTTTCTATTATTTTCCTCATGCATATTATATGTCCTTTATTCTAATGCATGATTTTATTCGTCAAACCAGCATCTAATTCCCCTTTTCCTCTAAAACAGACCATAATAAACGTAAAAGTAACATCTGTGTCAGGTCAGGATCAACTTCTTTTAAAATCGGGCCCACTAGCGCGGCGGCTTCACCGCGAAACTGCAGAGCTGGACGTCTTTGACCATGATATAAGCTGGTGTCTTCTTGTGTCTGCCTAAACAGGGCATGTGTAGCCACGGGGCAGCAGCATATCAGAGGTGATCAGCATGATTCAGGCTGAGAGGACACACACACACACACACACACACACACACACACACACACACACACACACACACACACACGTACACTCTCTCTCACACACACTAACACACACAGCTCCACTTTGTATTTGTTTCCGAGGTGGGGTCAAATCCTGTTAGAATTCCTGCAAGAAAAAAACCAAAGCAGACAATAAAATCACCTCCGCAAAAATTGATATATAACACAAAATGCTGTTTATATTTTTAGCCGGTAGCGTTAGAAAAAAAGTACTTGTGTTCGTTACGACCTCACCAACCTGTCATGTCCAGTTCTAATTCAGTGTCATATCTTTCTGCACTTAAAACATTACACTGGTCCATTTCCTCCTTATGCTTCTCGGTTGATTCACATTTCTATTGTCTAATTATCACTCTGTACCAAAGCATAGCAAACGTCATCAGTGCTTTATGTTACCGACACGTCTTCTTGCTTCATCAGGACTTCTTCAATCAGAGAGAAGTGAGTTGTAATATGCTTCTTTTTTTAAGAAGGTCTGACTAAATTAAAATTTGTAGGATACAGCTGCAACAACAGCTCATGACGCAGGTTTAATACCTTCGCCAACAAGGTTTTGTTTTTGCGTCCGCCTCAGGCTGTTTGCAGGATTACGCAAAAACTACTGGACGGATTACCATGGAACTGGGTGGAAGGATGCGATGTGGGTCAGGGGAGAACCCATTAAAGTTTGATGCGGATCCAGATCAGGGGGCGGATCCAGGAATGTTTTTCACTCATTTAAACATTGTGAGACCTTTTTTTTCCCGCATTTTCCTTAATTTCTCAGAGAATAATTCATGGATCTTGATGAATAAAATCAGACATGTTTAGGGGACTGATATTTATGAGTGAGCGCAATTTGGTGCAGATCCAAATAAGAAAATCCAGATCTAATGAATTTAAATATGGTTTCAGAAGGGGACTGCTGGGCCTTGGTGGAGGTATACGCTCTACTTATTGCCATTCCAGTTTACAATTGTGTCTTACTTATTTATTGAGCAATTCATTTATATATCTGAGAAATGTCCTTTATTTACAAACAGACACAGGAAACATTGTAACAATGAACATAGTTTTTATTTGACCTGATGTATTGAGATAGGTGTTCATGCACAATTTCCCTGTGCAAATATTGTTTGAGAATATAATTTCCGTTTAGATAATCTTCCACTTCCAACCTGGCTGCTTGTCTTCCAGTGTCACAGCGCTCCAGTGCGTCCACGTCTCACTCCTGCAGGTATGTACTTTATATGATTACCGACAGACACACTATGAAAGGAATATCCAAGTTTTAATAGACTGGAATTATCCTGTAAGATCTTCTTAGTGGGTTCCGTTTAGAGATCTGAAGCATGTCAGCTCCTTTCAACCCCACCGACGTGTTTCCACGACACCAGAGCCCGAGCAGCAGAGACTCACAAAACAACTCTACACCACCGAGGCCCATCACTCCCAGGAACGACCAACCCAGCTCCAACAAAACTCAACAATAACAACTCAAACATTTTCTGTAATTTGTGAACATCTCTGTGCTGCTGCTGCTGCTGCGTCTCCGAGGGCCGAACCCAAAAGAGTTTGGGATTCCAGTCAGAGTTGAGGGATGATTAGATTTCTTCACCCAATTCTTCTATCATCTGTCTCCCGGTGCCTTTAATATGCAAATTGTAGGTATGCAAAGCTCTGATGCTTTTATTTAAAAGACATGTCCTCAGGCGATAGCAGTGGGCTTCCAGGGAGAGCTCTGTTTTAGCATGGAATAAATAGTTGTTAAAAGGATCACACAAGTTCGTATCTTGGAAGATGAAAAGCTAATTGACATGAATAATTTATTTGTATTGCAGTATCTTAAAGATATCAAATAGCAGCGGATAAATAAAACTTGAGTTCAAACATGATATCGAGCGTCGACAGGGCCCTCCAAATATTCAGAGGGAATTAAATCTTTCAGATTAGTCATCATCCTTTCTAAACTCATAATGGCATTTGTCCTAAGGTCACTCCACCGCAATTATGAAATATTACCAGAATACTCCGAGGTATTAAAAATAATGATCTGAATATGAATTATTATGTTGCTCCTGTAGTCCAGGATGGGTAAGTCCATTTTGGGGGGGTGAGGCATGAACACAGGAATGATAATTATCATCAGAATGGTCAATTGTGATTTTCACTGTTTAGTTATGTCAATTGGTCAAAAACCCAAATAATTCAATTTACTTTAGCACAAACTTTGTATTTTTCCTCCAAAAATGGCCATTTTTCTATGATGATGAAGGTCAAAGGTCAAAACCTTTATGAAGAAGTTCTGTCCTGGCAATAGACAAGAGGTGAAATGTTTCCAAAATTATTAAAATTGTTTAAAGCAGTATTAGTAGAAGTAGAAATAGTAACAATTTGTATTTATCTATTTACTGTTTCTGCCATCATAGTAATCACTGGAGACATTGATGTTATTTGCATTTCCCAATTTTGAGAAGCTTTCTGTTTCCCTTAAATGCTACTGATGATGTCTCAGTGTCAAAATGAAACACAGAAACTGTTTCCGTGCAGCTTCTGGGTTCTGTGGGTTTTCTGGCCGTAGGAATGTAAGAAGATGTGTGCTCGTTCCACTCGAGGTCAGTCGAAGACCCAATCAAATCTCTTTGTGTGACCGACTGACATTTTCCCAAAATGACGAAGACCGCCCACCCAGCCCGCCGCCCAGCGTAAAAGCGAGCGCTCAAAGGATTTTAAAATTGCGTTTTGACCCCCAGCATTGAAGAGGTCCACCCAGTCCATGTTTAATCCTACTCCATATCTCTGTTGGCATAGTTAGAATTCAGAGGAGCTCAGCTTTAATGGAAGGGCCCTTCTGATTAGAGAAAACCCACAATGCCCTGTGTTGTTGTTGTGAACTTTTGACTGCGTGGGCCGGGCCTAACAGCGGCGGGCTGTGCCGAGGAGTCGACAGCGGGGCGGAATACTTGACATTTCTCCGTGATGACAGCCTGGTTACTACTCTGGTTTCGTACTGTATGCGTCCTCTCTGTGTGGACCCGTGTCTCCTGTGGCAACACAAAATCAGATTTGGATGACAAATACTTTCCGGCTCTGGAGTGCGGACCCACCCAGCTTGTACTCCCATTAAATCCCAGCAGTTATTTTCAAGGGCTGTTTGACATAACGCTGGGCGTGAATTCTTCGGGGACACGGTGGTACATGGTGAGGATGAAGTATCAGAAGCTCGCTCGCTAGTTTACACAAATGCTGCACAAACAACAGCTCCTCCAGGGATACATTTCACGTATAGACCTACATCCCAGTTGTCGTGTGAATACTTTACTCAAGATTTGGTGACGTGAAACCCTGTAAAGCCCCTTAGTCTGTAAAACACTCCAATAATGCCGTTATTCTGAAAGGCACTTTGGAAATATGTTTTTTTATGTGACAATGAACATTCAGTGTGCATGCAGATGGGAACTGTGACGCGCCGTGACTCAGGAGGCAGAGCGGATCGTCCTCTAACCAGAAGGTCGGCGGTTTGATCCGAGTCTCCCCCATGACCCGTGCTGAAGTGTCCTTGGGCAAGAGGCCGAACCCCAGATTGCCCCTGACGGCTGTGCCCACCGTGTGTGAGTGACGTGTGACAGAGAGAAGGGCTGCACATAGATACACTGTATTGATATGTGTGTGAATGGGAAAACACTGTTCATAAAGACTAGAAAATCACTGTGTGTACCAATAAATACAAACCATTTACAATAATGTGTCACTGTGAACATCTGAAGCCCCCTAATGTATCTGTGCCGAAGAAATTGGAAGACCCTCCCAACTACAACTTCTGCTACTGCAACATTACAGTAATAATACTAACCTCATTCTCTGCAGATATTTTTGATTCAACAGTTATGAAACGCAGGTAAACTCTGTTAACAAGTAGCTTATAAAACCCACAGACTGTGAATGCTAATAATGAATATATTTTTTCTATTTAATTTTTTTAGTTTTAATGCATTTAATTTGTCTGTATATGCTTTACTGAGGAGCATGAATCTTATTTACTATTTTGCGTTTGTATTTTATTTTCGTGTGTTGACGTTTCACCCCGTTGACGACGTCACTTCCGGTTTATTTCCTGTTATTTCCTGACAGGAACGGAGCAGGTGAGTCTCTGCAGCTGTTTGACTTCTGTCAATTAAGTGTTAAAACGTGCTCAAAACGCGTTGGAGCGTCATAAGGTTTAGTTTGCTAACACCACACGTGTTGTGTGCTACTGTTGCATTGACCAATGTAGCTTGTTAACGTTTTTACTCGGAGAAAAGCACTTAATTGTAGCAAGCTAGCTCCCATTGTGATGTAAGCCTTAGCTAGGCTAACGCTAGCATGCTGTTTCCTAATTGGACTCCTCAGTCCCTGCTGCACAGGTTTTATTTTATATTAGCGTCAGGTATAGGAGTGACCACTTTTATAGTTTTTTTGTTTGTTGTTTATTTGTTGTACAGACTTGTTTTCATTATTTGTAAAAAATGTTGTTATGTTTACGTTTGTCTAAACATTGAAATTCAGCTTTATGAGATATAAAAAATAAATTGGGACTTAAAAACTAGGAGTGAATGCATTTCTTTTGAGGATAAGTTAACTTTATTGTCACCAGTGTTTTCAAAGCCGTCCTGTAGATGAGAATACAATAATAAACTACACAACATACAAACTAAAGACACTTTCAAGTAAACAACCTGGGTGCTGAGCTAGATTTGAATCCACACATAAACAATGTCACAAAAAGTTGACTCGTGCTTTTAGTACTGTAATGCACTTTATTCATGATTTACAAATAATAAGATTACCAACAATCCGTTGATCGGCTCCAGCACGTACACAGAGATCACATTACTAATTTTAGCGTCTTTATGCTGACTTCCAGTATCGTTATTTTACTTGTTTTTAAGTTTCTTAATGGTACAGCACCCTGATATATTTCTGATTGTTTATCGGAGCATGTTGTTATTGATCTTATCTTATTTCATGTCTTTGACTTTAGTTTAAAGCACTTTTAGCTGCATTTTATGTATGAAAGGTGCAGTGTAAACAACATTTCTTCTTCTTCTTCTTCTTCTTCTTATCATATAGATTAAAACAGATAAAATACTACATAAAAAGTAAATAATATTGTTATTGATTATAGAGAGTATTTGAATGAATGCAGTGAGTTATGTATTCAGTCAGGTGGGGATGAACATTGGGAAGCCAGGTTTTACAAAACAAATATACTGACTTGTTATTACTTTTATCCAGAGGAGAGAATAAATCCCCAGCTGGCATGAGAGCGGTGTTCCTCATCTCTGTCTGCGTCACACAACGCAGATCTCAAGTGTCAGACCCAACCAGCCACATCAGGTAAGATGAAGCTGTTACCACAAACCACCAAAGCTTGGGACAAAAACAGATCTATTAGGGATTAATGTGAATATGCCAATACATTTAAAAAGGCTGGGACTGGTGCCTCTACCAATTGTGTGTCTACAACTGGAGAATCAATTATAATAACATCTATTTCTACTGCTCTTAATACTGCTATTGTTAATATTCCTCATGCTAAATGTGTTCATATATTAGAAAAATAACCTTTGCGTTGATACTGTTCATTTTTGTTTGAGCCTGGTTTGTCGTTCAATGTGCAGAGTTTCCTTTTTGTTTCCTTTGGTTTTCTGCTGCGAATTGAAGAAACACGTTGGTGGGGTTGAAAAGATCTATAAATAACATTCAGTCATTTATGAAATATCTACCGTTTCTAATGAAGTTCACAGTGCTCACATTGTGGTCTCGTCTCAGTGAGACCAAGTATTCACTTTCATTTGAAATGTGCACCACTCTTGTGTTCATATTGAAATTGCATGTATTGTTAAGACCCCCTTAGGGCTTTTATATTTTTACTTTAAAACAAGTGCTATCACACAACCTCTCTCCTTTTAATCACAAAGCTGTGCACTATATTTTTGAAGTCACCCAGTGTGGTAATATGAAGCTGGATATGTAACCTCGGAGCTCCTCTGGACCAAATTGCTTGTGTTAAATGAGAGAAGTGTCGTCTTTGAATAGAGTAATACATTTGTATTGGGAGGTGAGGAGCTGACAATGAACCCCCTCACTCTTGGTTTAGCCTGTAAGAGGCCGACTTGTTCATCCCTTGTTATGCCGCTAATGTGTATGATTTAAGGGGGAATTATGCACATCTCAATGTGCCTATAAATGACATTATTCATGCACAGGTGCTGCACTAAGCAGCTCCTGAATGATAATTAAGATAATCTTTCTCTTTTTTCTCTTCCTTCACGCTCGCTCGCTCCCTTTTCTCACGGATCCACTTTGTTCAGGCAATATCTCCTGTGTCAATACCTCGCTAGGCTGCAGCCCCTCTCCCCTCAGCCCATTGTCTGATCCTTATTCAGCACTAAAACCCGCACTAACAAGTGAGACCACGTCTATGTTTCTCCCCCGAGCCCGACGGTATTTCTGAGAAATAACGTGCCAAGTTGAATTAAAGTGAGAGAATAAGAAGAAGAAAAAAAACTTTTGCAAGGCAGAAACTTGGCTGCAGCGATCCCGAGGGAATTCACCGCGCAATGAATTTCTCAAACGAGAATATGAAGACATTGATGTTGAGCACTTTGCATATGATAAGCCCTTTTTTTCCATCAAGAGAAATGATTAGTTTTAGAATGGTTAGGAAATGTTGCTGGTGGAAAAAAAAGTGTTCCAGACTCACACATATTAAGAATATTTAGAATACATTAAAACCAGAATTTTTTTTGTCAGCAATAGGTGGTAAGTTGTGCCAAAACCAATGTTAAAAATGTCCTTAAAGCTATACTCTCTTTGCACAGAGAGGACATGAGAACCATATTTTTCCCCTGATCTGTTTGGACAGTAGCAAGGCAGTCGGTGCCAAATCTTTGTATAGAAGGGGCATCATCACAGAGATAGAGTTAGTGAATCCAGCTTCGTTTGTGTTATTGGGGAACCTGAGGCTGCTCCGGGCTGGAACCCGTCTCCACTGCGGTAAACAGTGAGTGATGATTATCGTCGCTTACCGAAAGGAAATCCAGCTGTATTGTTTTAGCACGGGCCACTTGTTTACAAGAACCTCTCTCCAGTTGACGGGCCGTGCTTGATTCAGTTTTCTTTTGTGTGCAAATCACTCGTTTTGTTTGTATTTTTTCGATTTCGGTGTTGTCTTATGCTCCTAGTCGGGCCCTCTCCCCGGCCTGTGTTGTGAGGGAAGCCATCCAGTGTCTCTGTGGCCTGCAGCTGGGCTTCATTACCCAGCTCCCGCCACACCCTTTCACTTCAAATAAACACACTGGGTATGTGGACCAGAGCAGGGACAAAAAGGAGCTGCAAATAATTCAGAGCATTTGTTTTAAAATGCTCCAGGTGCCCGGTGGGTGGAGTTTGGCTCAATTCTGGCTCTGGGACTTTCAGGTGAGGTTTCAGTCACAGGAAGGGTTAAGTGCATTTACTCACTACTACTTATGTTGTACGTTAGTTTAAGTTGTCTTTCTGGATTCCTGCTAAATGAAGGTCCAGCATCCTTTCTCCTTGTTGCTCTGTTTTGGTATCCACCAGCTACGTAGGGAAATATTGTCTTCTTTAGCTGATACATCCTCAGCTATGTTCACAAGCTGACTGCTTGTTTGGTGCCAGCAAGTACTTTATAATAGCTTTATCAAGGCTTTAATAAATGAAAACAGCTGCTGCCGCTGCTGGAAGTGATTGGAGAGCCAATGAACTTCAAGATGCTGCAATGCTTGATAGAGCCAATACAAACTGCAGTTGGGTCATAACTATCTATTTGAGCGGAGTCATTAGACATACAATCGAATGAATGCATAATTTTACTTTTTAGACTTCAATACCTGATATACTCCACCCATATTTGAATTATGACTTTTCTTTTGCAAGTTTCAGTCACAGATGGATGTTTGCCAGTTGTTTGTAGAGAAAGTATGTCATTAATTTTGTACCGTGGTTTTGCTGCAGAAAATGTCATTGCAACAGTCGACATGTGATCCAAACCTCAATAAATTCTCCAAAGGTTTGTTCATGGACGTGTTCACTGATCTGATACTGTTTGGGTTGAGTAAGTTTAGTTCCATTAAAATCTAAATCGTGAGGCTAATCTGAATAGGTGTTAGGCAATAATTAGTAACATTTAACTGACACAATAGCAGCCTTTAAAGTACAGCAAGGGAAAACCCTGCAGACTACATCTGTCACTGCTGCTGTTGCAAGAGGCAGAATTAACTTAACTCTAAAACCCAGATTTCCTCTGCAAATGACACTGAATCATATATATTTGAACTGTGCCTCTTGGCTACGGCGTGTCCTGAAACGTCTTTAATAAGGATGGCGATGTTAAGGGCCTAGTAGAGCTCCAGTTTTAAATTAGAAATAACCCGGCAGAACGCTCGACTTACAGAAAAGGTTAGTTTTAAACACAACACATTAATCTCTGCTTCTCATTTGTACATTTATGGATCTGTGTGTGTGTATGTGTGTGTGTCTGGACAGAAACACCCAGTGCCATTAACCAAAATATGAAAAAGCAATTATAAAATTGAGTGTGTGCAGGGAGGAGTGTCCACTGATATCCTGAATAAAAATATATAAAAGCAAATTTTTTTTAAATCAGTGTTTCAATTGAGGAAGGTTTGTCCGTGCTATCGGCTTAATCTCAATTTGATGAGGCAAAGATGAAAATCAATAATTATCTGGATCATAATATACTCAGAGGATGCCACCCTGTGCAGGCCTGCTGTATATCAGCACTCTGAGCAGCAGCAGGAACGTGAGCACAGGCTTCACAATTTCCACCTGATTACAACAACAGAGGCTCATATCTGTTTTCACCGGCTTTGCGTCTTCATTTCCCCTTTTTTTTGTGGACCGAAATTGCAGCTTTTACTGATGACAGGCAATTTGAAAATGCCCTCGTTGAATAGTCACAGGTGCCATGTTGTTTGGATGCAGCCACAAATAGCCGGGGAAGGTTTTCTTTTCCTTTTTTCCTCCAGTCTGCAGGAAGAGAGCACACAAAAGTCTATTCAGAATGAAATGCTGTTTTATGTGGCCATTAGCAGATTGGAGTTTTAGTTACACAAATCTTTTACAGAGGCAGCAATAATATCATTGGCTGAGTTAATCTGCAGTGGGCAGAGGCAAAGATATACAACTTCTTCTTTTTCTTGGCGTGCACTTTAAAGGCACCCTGTGGACTTCTTTCAAAACATCACATTGCAAATAATTTTTAATGAAATGCATTTAACACGCCCATAAGGCCTCGGGCTTTTGGTTCGTTACGTTGAAATCAAACGTACCTTTAAAACTCAATGACAAACATATAAAGTTTGGTCAAAATCGAATATTCTGTGACATTAAATTAAATTTAGTAAGAATTAAAATGTGTTTGAAGCTCATGGACGTTGTGTGTCCTCAGGCTAGTTTACCTAGAGGCTAGCTACCGGCTGGTATAGCTGAAGCTGAACTTGGAAGGTTAACTTGGCTAATTAGCTTTCTTTGAAAACTTCAGCGTCTATGTTTGCATTTCTTGAATGGGCTTTTATTGTTGTTACTAGTAGATAACACTATTGTTTACAAGCTACCGTTTAGGAGGCACAGTATTTGACTGTGAAGACTGAAGACTGCATCCTTCCACAAATGTTTGTGGTAATCTGTCCTGTAGTTTTTTTTTAAATGCTGCCAACTAAAATACAAACAAATCTACACCAAAGGAAACATAACCTCCTCGGTGGAGGTGATACAAATTTCTTAAAGCCTAAGGTGACATCTGTATGTATAAGATATTTCTACTTTTTAAAGGTTCAGTGTGTAAAATTTAGTGACATCTAGTGGTGAAGTTGTGTGTTGTAGCTGAATACCCCTCACCTCATTCTCCCCTTCCAAACAAGAGAACCAGTTGTCATTATTTTGTCCAGTCTGGGCTGCTGTAAAAAAACATGGCGGCCTCCGTAGAGAAGATCGATTCCTAATGATAATATAAAGTTTTTAAATATAAATTAGTCAAGTCAAGTTAATTTGTTATTCGTTGTTTGTTCATAAACACGATTTAAACATATATGCAATATTAGAAAGCCCTTAACCTACATCTGTCTGCAAGGGTGTTGCATTTTCATTATTTGGTCACACAAATGTTTAAAATGTGCTTGTTAGCTCTTATATATCAGATTAAATGGATTATAGAAACAGGGAGCATAGGTTAGCATCAGAGTGTTTGTCTCAAACATCCTGAGAATCTTTAAAACCGCCGTTGTTATCATTGCATAGGACTCTGCTTCAGTCCGATGTTGTTGTATGTGTACTGTTGTGGCCGACCACACATGCTGAAGAAGTCAAGAGAGATTATCTCATGTCTCTATCTTTGAAACAGCATTTTGACTCAAGTGATAAGCGTCAAATTTACACATCATCTTGTGTTTGGTCTTGTCAGTGTTAAGTTCCCTTCAGTTGCATCGTTTGTATTTTTACCTTTGTTGCATTTCTTTCATGGCACAAGATAAGAGTTTCTGTCGGTTGTTTCCCCCAAAGAAGCGTATATGCATATGCGAGTGTGTGTTTGTATCATTTTCAATATCTCCATGTCTAAGATCATACAAGACAGAATCAAGCAAACATTGGAAGGGGAGATGTGTACGGGGGGGGGGGGGGGGGGTGAAACATCTTTGTTCCCTCTGCTCTTTAGAAAGCTTTAGCCAGCCCGTCTTCACTGAAGCGTACAGGATGTGCCTGATGTTTCCTTGGCAAAGGAAAAGGTAAAAATAGAGAAGATTCATCTGGTTTGAGTTCTGCGGCACCGCATTACTTTAGGGGTAGTTTTTTTTCCCTGCTCTTTTTTGTGTTCAGCGGTCCTGGTCCCTTTTGTGTGATTGAAGCTCAAACAGACCAGGAAATGCAAATAATCCCGGTTCTGAGGAACGTCCAGTGACGTGATTGTTGGGACGGTACGAGGAGGCCGGCCGGCTCGCCACATTAAAGGCAGAACTTGAGCGAAAGATGAGTGGAGACTGGGTTAAGTTAAGCGAGAGGAGAGGACTTCAAAGCCTGCTAGGTTTGCCTGCCATATTGGGAGTGACGAGATGTGTCTTTTATTAATAGCATTCACCAGAGTTTCTTGTTTCGGCTCTCAACTTGTTCCATTGTTCTACAATCACCGCAATGTGGGGACCGAATGAAAGGAGCTGTTTTCAAAGCTGCAGAGCAAATTACACCTTGATTACACGCGAGGGAGGCAGTTGAAGGATTTACTGTTTGTGACTGTTTGACATGTGTTTTTATCTGATCTTAGGCGCTCTACCACCTTTGTTAAAAGCACTTTATATTTTCTAGTTGTCCATATTGTAAGGGTTCATTTTACACAACATAATGCAATAATCTGACTTTTTTTGTCCTTGGTTTAAACTGGGTAGATTCAAATCTATTTATTTATAATTTCCCATTTAAAAAAATTAAAAGAGGTGAAGAGAATAAGGATCATCACAGTGACTCACTCTGTTCTGTCCTTCTACACCACATATTGTTGCACATGAAAGTGTTTGCTAGTCTTTCTTACGCACCCTGGACAGGTTGCCAGCATATCCCAGAGACAACACACAAAGGCAACCATTCACACTCCCATTCACCACTATAGACAATTAAGAGTTTCCTATTTAACCTTACTCCAATCTGCATGTCTTTGGACTTAGGGAGAGAACCCACACAGACACGGGGAGAACTTGCACAGACCACACAGAATGACCCCAAAACCAAACTGGGATTCACACTGAAAACGTTCTCGCTGTTAGGCGACGGCTGCAAAAGAATAATCAAGTAAATCGAGAGGATTAAAATTCACACAAAACCCAGAAAGAAATAAAAAGTGCATTCTTGTGTTTTCATAACATTTTTATTATTATCTAACTGTGTGGTTCCTGGCCTGGGGGACTGGCCTCTCAGTGAAATCACAAGATGAATCTTAGAGGCCACAAGATGATTAATGTGACAGAGAAGAAAGTATTCAGACACAAATTTATAAAAAAAATACTTTATTTGTATTTGCTGACTTTTTATGACATTTTTTTCTTTTCGAACAAGCGATGTTGGACTGTTTTCTGTCCGTCTGGCAGGAGTGCTCACCGTGTGCCTTTGCTTGAGGTTTCGACCATTACCCACAAGACTTTGCAATGTTTTTTATTTTGTATTCATTTGATAAGCAACATAGCAGAGCTAATCTGCCAGATTTGAGGTCTTGTTGTCCCCGAAATATGATCAGCATGTTCTGATGAATTCTTACGTCTCTGCATCGACGTCCGCGAGACATTTATTGTCCTTCTGGTCGATACTAATTCATCTGCATCCTATCAGCAAATGTAATCTTTGTCAGGATGACATCACTGTGGACATTCACTCACACAAAAATTGGGATTGTGCATTTGGAAGTTACTTTAGTTCCTTTCTTCCATTGACACAAGTTTGGCTCTGCCTCCAAAAACTCCTCAATTATCATACTAATTTAGCAGCGGTGGTCTTCATATCCACCGCTGTACAGAAGTGCATCAGACACTGTTTTAGAGATGGCTGCTTTGCATATTATAATGCGAGCACTGCCCATCATCCCTTCTCATTAAACATCCAGTATCTCGCCTTCTTTTCGTCTCTGTCTTTAGAAAAAGGAAAGCAAAAAAAAAAATCTTGATTTGGCCGCTTTAATTCTCCTCAGCGGACTTGTAATTGGTATTTACGTGATTGGCTTTTACACCGTTCGCTGCTTTCCCCATAAATCCTTGTCAATCTAAATTCCGTCGAGCACGTTATCAAGCGAACAGAAACAAATAATGCCACAAAACACCACAGTAAACATTCCATAATTGACTGTTTAGGAGCGCGATCATCAGTTGGGGTTTGATTTGAGGATGTAATCTGCTTTTTGCGGATTGCCAGGCCATTCAAACCAAAAATGGACACGAGAGTTAATGCCGCTCCAACCTCTGAGCCATTTACGCTCGTGGAATGTACTTGTAATGATTGAGTTTGAAAGAGCCATGTTTTATCATCGGCCAACACAAGAGTTGACAATCTTAAGACCTTCAACTAGAAATAATTAGGATCTATTTGAATGCTGAGTGTGGCGCACAGTGCTGAGACAAGAGCTAAGCTTGTTAACGAATGTGGTGGCAATTAAATGCCCCCCCCCCCTACTGTTTATGGTTTTTTATCACCTGAAAATTGATTATAATTCTCCGCATTGCTTGACCATAAAGTTTCAAAATCTCTGCCGGCGTAATTGAAAATGCTTGTTGTAATGCAGCGACTGAGCATTTCCTTTTTGCGAGATTTCAAATTGTTTCCCCCCACAAAAGGACCCAAAGTATTTTTAGTTCCCACAGATCCCACATGAAACCTGAGCTGGCGACACGGTTAAAATTAGTCCGTGCTGCTTATTTGAATGTGTTTTCCCCCCTTCCTCCTCCTTGTTAATTTCTCCACATAGTTTAACATTAAAAATCAGGTCAACCTTTAAGATTTATGAGCGGAAAGAAAAAACGAATTAATGGTATGCTATTTTTATTCAGTCAGTCGTCTGTTAATTTGGTATGACCTTAGTCAAAGGCGGTGAAATAACAAACTCTACTTACTTCTTCTGAAGACCAAACCCCTGGTCTCCCATGTTGCTTTTTCTGAGGATGTGAGAAGAGAAGGGCCCGCTGCCAGTCGCTTTAACTCTTATCTGCAGAAACTCAACACAGGGTTTTCAGGACATCAGTGGCACGAGGAAACTCGTACGCTTTCATCTCATTTCACAGCATATTGTTTCAATTAAGCTTTATTATTAGTTGATTTTGAAAATCTGTTTTTTGAAACAATAAAAAGGCAGCTCGAGTAACATTGAAACACATTTGGAAAATAAACCCTGACAGCCAAATCAGGCCTCTCATCATCTGATGGTGTCAAAGAGGTGGCGAGAAATGGAGACCATAAAGGTCGCTGCGTGGTCTGTGAGTGTCTTTGTCCGGGAGCCAAAGCAGAGGTGCGTCACCTCCTTTATTTCCCACCTTTCTCTCGCTGATGAGTTCCCAGTGTGACTCTCCTCATGACAGCATCCAAACTTTGCTGTGTGAGTGCTCACTGCCCCCCAGTGAAGCATCCCCGCAGGGGTTTTCTTCACAGAGAGGCTAGAGGGGAGGGGGTGAAGGTGAAAGTTTGGCACTGAGCGACAGATCTCCAACAGCGGACGCCTTTGTCTCCAGGTTGCTCATGCTCTGAAATGTGGCTGAGCCAGGTGGCCTCTGACCTGACCTCTACTCTGAGGGAACCGGTGGGCAGAGAGGCTGAAATAAAAAAAAAAGAAAAGAAAGGAACGGGCAAACTTGGTTTGGAGAAAGGATCAGAATGGAGGAAGGGGAGATGGTGGGGGGGGGGGGCTGCATGAAACAAAGTGTTCAGAAATAGGTCAACCAGTATCTCATTTTTCTTGCTAAGCTTGTAATCACCCTTGACAGGCACACTGTGGAACAGGCTATTCAGTTGGAATTCAGGACTGATCGTTGAATTAGGGACCATAACCATCCGTCTCATCGTGTAAGGGAACATTTAGAGGATGGGACTTCTTTGTTCTTTGTTTCGTTGCTGATGAGGACCAGTTACCTGTGTTGACCACTTAGTTGTGAGTGTGTCTGTCAGCTGAGGCTGGTTTTAGTGTGTCCACAGAGGAGAAAAAGGAGATAGTGTGGATGTTTTGCTCAAGGGCGTCTTTACAGAAGACAAAGGATTTCATTCACGTCTTAAGACCTGTCACCCAACATGTGACAGTGGTCAGTTTCCTCAAAGTACCTCAATGAAAAATTTTTGAAATCAGGTTAGAGGAATTACCAGAATACAATTATTGAATTTAAAATTGTAATTCTTTAACGTTTAACCAAAAGTCGAATTAATTAACATTATTTGAACACAGAATCTCAAAAAACAAGGGTAAACATTAATATAACTACCTGCATTAATCTAAAAGTGGATGTTCCTGTAATTTTGACAATCAATAAGATCTGTATGAATTGTCACACAACTAGATTGTAAAGTCAAGCAGCCTGGAAATAATTGTGTGCCACTGATGAATGTTCATCAGAAAACAGTCCCCCCCCCATCTCGCCACAGATTTAAATGTGATCTTGTTAAGCCACCAAGGGACTGAATCTCGCCCATGGGTGGCCAAAGGATACTCTGTCGCTAATGAGGTGTGCACAGGCCCCGTGGGTAATGGCAGTGTCACGCCAAAGCTTTTTGACACCTCAGGGCAGCCGTACAGTATGGCTCAGGCCTCTGCTGTCGCCTGGCATTCATTTGACGCTGAAACAATGAAACACGTCGACCATAAAACCGGGTTTTTCATTGGTAGTTTTGATCCCTTCCACTCTAAATACCCATTTTAATATGCACTTTACCCATTATGTCTGTGTTAATAAGAAGTCTCTTTGAGAATGTGCCCATTGTTGAGTGAGTCTGTTAATTATGACAGCTCAAAGTGCTGCTGTATTCTACTGACTCATAAGAAGCATGATTATTCATCGCCGCGATAAGAATTAATATGCAGCAAGGCATGCTCCCCAAGAAATATTGTTGTTCCTCTTCCACCGAATTTGAATGCTCCAAATTACACATTCAATCCATCTTTGTTTGTGTATTTAACCCTGTTAAACATGGCAGCACTCTGTGACTTTTAAAGACCCGTGGCTTATTGGACTTGGAGCTGGCATCACTAAGTGACAATTTGGATTGTGTTTGCTATCAAATAAACACTTAATGTATCTGTGGATGTAAACAAATGTTCATCCTCAGCCATGCATCTGGTAGAAATAAAGCCGAGCTTCAGCAAAGCGTCGCGGAGCCTCTCAACCGAAATGACACGTGCTCTGAAAGTATTCGTGCCTCTGTGTTCCGGGATGATTAGAACAACACAGTGCAGTGATTTTCCTGGTGATATAACAGATTGACCTCAGCCGAAGAAGGTTAAAAGGAGAGCGGCACAATGAGGGATGCTCTGTAAGCCCTGAAACTATAATAGTGGAGGGATCAGAAACCCCTGCTGCTTGTATCCAGAGCATTTAATCAAACTGGCATTAGTTTGGTGCTGTAGCTTAAACTTTGCTTACCTCCCAATCCTTGCTGGGAACTTCACATTGTTGACAGTAGCTCTGAATTCAACCATAGACTCAGCAACTGAAAGGATAATATGGGCTTAAAGAGCTTTTTATAACCTGGCCATTCACCCTGACATACTGTCAGCTGGAGGGACACACTGACTCCAGCACCTGGCCGAGCATCCACGAGGCCTCCAGCCAACACACTAGTGACATTTCAAATGAACATGTGCATTTATTGAGTGTGTATTACAGTTTCATTCTTTATTGTCTCGTGAGCTGTGAATGTGTTGTTTCTATTTAACACCCACTTCCATTATCCTAGTGTGATTGTAGTAGTTCCAAGTATTATTGTCATCTTCTGATTTTAAATTAACTAGTTCAAAAATGTGATTGTGTCATCAGTCATTCAAACAGAAAGCTTCATTAAAGCTGCTAATGATGGACGATGGGTATCCCCTTTTCCAACTCCATGTTCCCCTGCTCATCCCAACCGGTCGAGGCAGATGTTCCCCCACATTGAGACTGGTTCTACTGGAGGTTTCTCCCGGTAATGAAGGAGTTTTTTCTCAGCACAGTCGCCAAAGTACTTGCTCATTATGGGATCTTTTGGGATTCTCCACCTTAATATATTATGATTTGGCGCTGGTGCTTGATGGAATTGAATTGAATTTGTCCCTAACATTAGCTAACCTTCAATTTTTTCTTAATTTGTCTTTAGTGCCATGTATTTTGTGAAGCACTTTGTAACCTTGTTTAAATAAGAGTCGTTGCTGTTTCTAAGTGTGTTTTTGTTCAGTAGTCTGTGTTTGGAGGTGATGACAAATTTCCTTGACATGATTCACAGCAGGTGAAAGTACCTCAAACTTAAATTAAGTATCTCCTCCTCAACCAGCGCCGCTGACTACTTCCCATTAGGTTTCATTAAGTTCTTGTTGTGGAATAAGGTGCAGTTGTGTAGACAAAATGGCGCAGGTTCATATCTGCTGATTTTCCACAATGTCATCGTTAATCTCTCTGGTTTTTGCATATTAATCTTCCACGGTTTCATAACTCGTACAGAATTTTTCGCAGAAGTGCCTTTAAACAATCACATCAGCCACCAGAGAATAAAACAGAAGCAGCATCTGATTGGCTGAAAACCAATTTCAGCTGAATGCAGCAATAAGACAAACCTTCCATCAGATCAGAGCATTCATATGATCCCCCCGCAGCTAGTGCAGAGGCTGCACGGAGCAGCGTGTTTGTGTGCATGTTTGTCAGCATTTGTGTGTATATGTGAGTGGTTACGTAGCCGCGATAATATAACTGAGAATCATGATGCAAGCTTTTCGCCCTGAGTGTTTTTGAGCTCATTTTCAAATGGTAATTTGCCTTATCCGAAGCAAACTCACTGAGTGTAAGTAAGTGATTATTTGCATGGCTGACAATCATTCGGCATGCCTGCGGTCGTTTTCCAAACTGCTCCAGTTTGTCCAGTCTTTGAAAAAAAACACTACTTAAGGAGGGGCAGTTCTCTTTGAAATATCCTTTCATTTACCTTATCATTAGACACAAATGTGGCACAGGGAACAATGACTGAAAAAAGAAACGAAAAAAACACAGCCAGCCAGAACTTCTTCATAAGGCTGATGAAGGCTTTGCGTCCCAAAAAGAATCGTCTTCTTTGTGTCTGCTGACTAAAGACACAGTTAATCATTTTCAGCAGCTACATCTCTCCTACTTTTTTGGCATCTTTTTACTTTAACATTCTTCGGATTTTGGAGTCGATCACCTCCGGGGTTTTTCCTTTTTCTCAAAGCGAAAAAACTTTCCGTGCTCCTGTTTAATTGGTTATTATCCCATTAGACGCATCATGTTGGTTGGTAAAGTGCAGTGAAAGACAGGAACGCACCGACAGTAGAACAATGCAGTGATTAAGTATCTGCACTCCCCCTCAATCACACTCAAATGTCATCCACAGACTCATCGATGCCCCTAACCCTGAGCACGCCCCTGAGACACACACACTCACTCAGCCCACATGACTACACACCAGCACATCAGGCCTCTCAGAGAACAAGGCATGAGGATACAGTTGAAAGATAATTTTCCAGTACGCATTGCAGTCAACATTATTAATATTCTTAAAAAATGCAAAGAGTCTCTCGTTTTCCAATTTCTTCTCGGTTCCTTTCAAACAGCTATTCTTTGCTCTTTAATGAGCCAAATTGTGACTATGGTGAAAAGTGGAGTTTTATAATGATTTGGTTTGAACTTTAACCCTTGTTGCTTGTAGCTCACTTTAACAAAACATGCAGTACAACATGGGGAACAATTCAGAACCCCCTTTTCCCATTTGACGGAGAATCAGACAGAGACCATGCTTCTTTCCCCTGAAATCAGTGCATTGTCAAATCAGTCATTTTTGTCGGAATCCGGACATCCACAATTCTGCTTTTGTAAACCTGCTAATCAAGTTCTCTTTTCTATACCTGGAAGATATAACTCTTTTATTTCCACCCCTGTAGCTTGTATTTCTGAAGGAACAATTAAATCCATCAAGTGACGAAAGGCACATTAATACCTTGGCTAGAGTGCAAGTCCTGGCCAGTAGCTCTGTGATCTGTGGGGAAATAAATCCTGAAGTAATATGTTTAAAAGATAGCCTGTTAACCTAAAAACAAATAAGAAAAATATCTGTACAAATGGTCTATTGCAGTTATAAAGTGGACACAAACCTGATCACGTTTGAAAAATTAAAAACAATAAGAAACCCCTAGGGGCCAAGGAAAACCCTCAACATAAATCAAATGTTTATGAAACCACCAAGAATAACTGGAAGTGGGCCACCAGCCTGCATTCAATACTTGTCAATAACAATCTGGTGTAGGTTTGTCCCTTGCACTGAGAAAACTGGGAGGGGGGGGGGGGACAAAAGTCATAGGAGTCCTTCATTTGCCATGCTCATCCATCAATCAGTATTTAGGACATTGACAAGTGGTAATTTAATAACCAGTGACCTGGGCTGGCAGGAAGCCGGCATGACAGACAATACAAACTCATTTATCATGGGGGGAGCGACGGTGCTGTGCTGCTGCGGATCCTCTCTCTGATCCTGTGATTGTCGCTGCAGGAGTCACCCTTGGCGAAACACTGAGGGGGTTAGTACACATGAGGCTCAGCCCTGAGACGCTGTCGATGCTGTGAGGGGAAACCGCACAGTGCGTTTACGACTGGAAGTCAGCGCTGCCTTTTTTTAACCCTGATTTTCACCTTTAATTTCTCTCAAAAGTGGCTTTGAAAGTAGCAGAAACCTCTTTTTTCCACATGACACACGTACAGTTTTCTGCTTGTTCCATATGATGCTTATATTGAGTGAAACGTTTGAACCCATGATTCCATGATTTTTATAGCCGCACCATTACATCAGCTGGAAATGTTCTGGATGTCTTGTGCATAATTATTTTTACACATTTAAAGAACAAAAATAATTGAGCCTGATTTGTAGCTAGGGAAACGTTGTGTTGTCCAACATACTGCATGTATGTGCTTAAGCGTTCTCTTCTGCTGGAGCCACAGTTGCTCAACCTGACATGCTAACGTCTCCATTGCTTTGCACTCCAATTTGTCTTCCTCCCAGGGGTGTGGTCATTGGTCTCTTAGGTCTTTTTTTCCCAATAAATGCCACTTGAGTCCAATTCAGTAAACGTTTTGGCACTTACATGAAAATCACACCTCTAAATAATGACCAAACTGTGTCGGTACTGCAATCTTAAGTTTTTTCTTTTGCTAAAAAACTTTTTTGTTCAAGTGTTTACTTTGTCCAGGCGTAGAAACGATTCTTCCTCCACATGTTGCAACCTTTCCTTCGCATGCACAAACAAACAGTGGCCTCCAGAGAACATGAAGAACGAGAGGAGGATTTAGTTTTTTCTGTGAGCGTGACTGAGTTCGAACGTCTTCACAGGGAACTCGGGGTCAGTTCAGGATTCACACTTTGCCCTTGTTTCTATTTAACGCCTCAGTTTTTAGTTGAGCTGATTTTGCGTTTTGCCCACGTTCAGTAACACCATACACCTTTTCGCAAAACGCTGCCAAATTGCAATCAGTGGGCAGGCATCCACGCAGGCTGCCATCAGGCCAGGGTGCGGCGAGTCAGTGGGCCTGCCGGTGACTCACTCACTGCGTCTGACTCCCGAGGAGGCAGTAAAAGCTGTAATGTGGATTTTAATGTGCTCTAATGATCTCTTGTTTGTCTTGCCTGCGCTGCCTCTCCTTCTCTCACCAAGCCAGTGGTATCACCTGTGAAAGTGACCATAATAATAATGAGGACGTTGAGGCTGCTGATGATGTATCAAAGTGACACGGGCTGCATAATAATGCACTCACTAACCTGGTAACCTTGTTTATCAATGCAGGGCAGAGTTAATTGTGTCAGCACTGATGCATGATCTTATAGAGCATGATCATATACACAAGCATGGAGTCGTTTAAGAGCCAGCAATTTTCCTGTTCCATTGTATTGGTAAAAGAGGATAAAGAAAAAGGTAGAAGAAAGAATGAGCGGGAGACTAAAGTCCCATATGATCTATAGTGTGATTTGTAAAGAAAGCACTAAAGGACCTGTGTATATGCATTGCAATGACAGTTGGTGCAGCCAATCACGGTTCCCAGGGGATGAATCTCAATGACTGTGATTGTCTGACTCTCCATCTGTTGCCACCATTAGGTCAGATTTTCACGTGTACATATCTTTGATAGAGAAATGCTGTGATCCCTTAACGTGGCATCTTGTGTGATGACCAGGGCAGAATTTCAGCTTTCAGTTCAGTTTCTATCTAGCTGCCTGTTTTTCTTATTCCCATTAGATAGGATCACTGAGCTTCTATGGCTGAATCTATGTGAGCCATTTATTTCAAGTTACATCTTCAGTACAAACAATTAAACTTGGGGCAATGTAAAGCCAGCCTTATCCTTTAACACGGTGGAGACTGAAGTCAGTCGGCTCCGACCGCTGTTCTCTCAGTCCAGCGGAAATCAATGAGATTCTGATTAGTGCTGGCCAAAGGAAGACTTGCGATTATTACCAATGAAGGGAATTAGATCAATGATTTTTTTTTTTTGTTAGGGGACTTCAAACCCAGCAGCTTGATCAAATTTAAAATGAAGTCATCAGTGGAATTTCCGCTGATTTATAAATAAGATAATTGACCCTCCCACCTCCCACCCGCCTCCACTACCACCACCTCACTCTTCTGTGTTTCTGCTCTCGCTGGCAGTCCAACACTTTTATTGCTTAGTCAAACCTCCCCCTTCCATTTTTAAATTGCCTATCGAGTGGATCTCTCCGTGGACTTGCCAGTCTACCGTTTGTATCTCCTCCGTGCAGTTTCTTTTTTTTTCTAAGTGGGGAAATGTTTAAGGTATTTACCCTGCACACCAAACATCCCTGTGTAATTTAATTGTCAAAAGATACAAATCACGGCTGTGTTCACATACAAACGCAGATTCATTGCCCCCAGGCACAGAGAATCCATTCAAAGCCCATGATAACATGTCATAAATGCATCTGTACAGGTGGAAATAAATATATAAATAACAGAGGCATAAAAATAAGCCTCAAAGGTTTCCATGCAGTGTTTTCCTGTGGTGCTCAAACCTGAGACACCTCCAATTTAAGATGGATAGCTCACAGACTGAGAGTCAAGACAAATCATCTTCTTATGTCAGGTGCTTTTCCCTGGTGGGGAGAAATACGCGGCTTCACTGCTGTGTGATTTCAAAAAGTGTTGTCATTTTTTTACATTTAATTATCCGAGGCAGAGAAATACCTTTCAACACTTGTCACTGGAGAGAAGCAACAATTCTGCCGTTTGCGATTCGTACCATTTGTCATGAATTTTTTCTCACCGTGGTTTCTCTCTTTTGCAGGTGATATTTTTGTCACAGAGTTGATGCATCTGTTGTCAGTGTTGAATGAAACATCGCCTCAGATTAATCCCCCACGAAATATATTATCTCTTTACAGATGTCTCAGAGGCATCTGCAAAAAGAAGAGGAATTTAAACGGAACTCGATGAAGCTCCTTCCTTGTCTTTGTCTCAGAAATTTGAATTTTTCATGTAAATGTCAGAAAATGGTTCATACATAACTATATAATACAAGTACATTTTGATTAGTTAAATACATTCATTTAAATAACAGCAATACCTTTGACAGAAAATAAATCCTGGTCCTGTAGAGTTCAAAATATACATAACTATATAATACAAGTACATTTTGATTAGTTAAATACATTCATTTAAATAACAGCAATACCTTTGACAGAAAATAAATCCTGGTCCTGTAGAGTTCAAAATATGTGATATACTATGTAAATACTAAATAAATGTCAAGGAAACTCAGATTGGCTGACAGCAGCAGCTCCTCTAATTCAAATGAGGTAACCCCGCTGATTGGAGGCTGTCCAGTTCAACTGCTGCAAACTGGCCCAATTGGACAGGTTTCAGTCATTCTTCAGTGAGGGGAGCCAATCAGGACCGAGTCCAGCTGTGATGTATATTTTGGATGTGGTCCGAAAACTGTCTGTAATGAAAGCAAACATTCAATTGACCCTCTTAAACACAATCAGATTCAGCAATGCTTCTGTTAAACATCTGTTATTGTGTGTGCAACGCGTCATCCTGCCGTTCCCGTACGTCACAGCCTCTAGTTCAAAATACATGCAACCCTTAATTCTTCCTGACATACTCTGACCTTGATGTTTAGTGTTGAGAAAACATGTTTGTTGGTTCAAGGCGGTCAGAAGCCAAGTTGTGTATTTTTCCTCTTTTCGTTGAGCAGTTTTATAAAGTCAACAACATTTATAGTGGAAATGAGACCGCTGACATTTTGGCCACAAGTAGTAATTTGTTTTAAGGCCTGAGCAACAGCAAGTTGAATGGAAATGCTAACAGCAGCTAACTGGAACGTCACTCAATTATTTCAAGCCACACAAAATTGCAACAACTAATGAATACAAGTCCCCTAAATGTGTCAGATTATTTTCATAAAGACCTGGGCATTATTTTTTCTAGAAATTCATCGCACTTCTAAAAAAAGTGAAATTTCGTGGATGTCTGAAGATGTCAAGACAGTTTGTGGTGATAAGAGCTGACGTCGGTGTCGGGCGGCTGTAAACACGACCCCGTGACCTCTGCACTGGAGTTAATACGTCGCTTCCGACCTCTGTCTGCTGGAACCCTTAAACCCCTGCTACCACAGTACATTTAATTAATTATGTGGGAAACATTGCAAAGAAAGTGAAAACGATTCCTGGATACACTCAATTATTTGAATCTTCCCTATGATTTACTGGTTTCCTTGTCGGGCCATAACCACAATAACCATAGGTTACTGGTCATATCAGTCCAAGTGAAGCAGTGATAACACAAGCCCTGGGTGTATTGAATTGAGCAGTAGTTCATTATATTCATAAAGTAAACTTTTTCATTTAAGTGGACAGAATTGTTTCCTTTAAAGTTCTGTAGCAGTCTGGCTTTAATTGGCTAAAAGATGCAAGCTCTGGTGCAGTCCTTTTATTTCCCCTTGTTGCTCCTGCAGCTGACTCTCCTCGGCTCACTGAGGCAGAGGAAACCGCCACCGGTGCAGCTACCTGCTTGTGCACTATGATGTCAGGATCATGTTCCTCTGCTCGGGGACAAGACTCACCTCGCCAGCAGCTGAGACCCCCCCTCTGGTATTTATGTGCGTAAGTCACCTGGAAACCTTGTGTAACTGAGGTATCAGCAGGGCGCAGGTTGCACTCGGAGCCCCAGGGAGCCGGCGTGCTGCGAGGGGGGGGGGGCTGCACATCCTCACGGCTCAGATGGGATTACAGGTTGCTAACACTTGATGACACAAGCTGTTTCCAACACCTCGCCCACCTTGTGCGCGACTTAACTCGCTCACTTGCAGGTTCATCACACACAGACAAACACACGCCCCCCCCCTGAAAGCTGCCGCTCACGTGCACTGAACCTGCACACGGCCGCCCGCTAATAGGAATGAAGTTGTGTGTGCATGCATGCTAGCTTGACTCCCTGCACGCATGCATGGACACACACACATGCTACTCACACACACAGACACACGCGGTGAATAGACAAACTCATACATAAAATTGTGTTTGTGTTACATGGAGGAAAACAAGCACAAGTAACTGACACACACACACACACACACACACACACACACACACACACACACACACACACATGGAAACATGCGCACAAACAAAGGGAACACAATCATATACTTAAAACTGTGGTTATGTTTACACGCTAGAATGTAAGACGGAAAACCCACACACACACACACACGCACACGCACACACACTCGTTTTACACACACTCGCACAGCACAGCTCATCTCACTAATGGAATCAGTGTGTGATGTTACTCTAATATCCGCTGTGTCATTTTTCATTGCAGCATCAGTGTTTTTAATTGACCTTTTTATGATTACTGGGCTTCAGATGATGATGATATCAATTACATTTCCAGTCCAGGAAGAGAGGGGCCTTTTTTTAAACTCTCAAATAAAGCTGATTAAAACAAACTTTTACATAAACGTGTCTTACAAAAAAAAAAGAGGAGAGTTAATAGTTTCCCGACTTGAGGCATTTTCTGGCCTTTTAAACTCGGATGAAATGCCCATTTGTTTTGGCCAGACTCATGACAAACGCCACACCAGAATAAAACCAAGACTGGTCTGATATTAAATGCCAATAATGGCTCAAAATGATCCAAAGTCAGCCTACTAGCAGGAGCAGATTTGAAAATCCACACCCACTAACCCTTACCGGATCTGGCAGCCATACAGTGTCTTCCTCCACACACCGTCAGAGCGCTGCCAAAACACGGCCATATCTTTTAAACTGTTTGCACAAAGCTCCTCAAACAGGGGTTAATGTATTAGCACAGAGAGGATATATGAAAATATATGACCTCGACCAAGTTTTAATAACGCGTTACATTTAACTGGAAACATTCAGGATTATTTTACTGTATTTATAAAACTAGCGGAGTGCACACACCCGGAAGCAGCAAAGTTTAATGACCCGCACTCACCTCGATGTGGCGAGTCACTGCAGGCCTCACTCGCAGGGTAAATTAATTCTCTCCTCTCTGCTCCTTTCTCCCCCTTAATGCCCAAAGTTATTTTATATCCACTCAGACTCAGTCATTATTACCTGCTCGCCCCCCCCCCCACGCTGCTCTGCGGCACCTCCAGCCATGACTTTGAAAGACCACCGTATCTCCGAGGCCTAATTAGAATTGAAAGTGCACTCGTTGAAGAATTGTCAACTCTCACCTCGAGCCCGGCAAACTTTGGCATGAATTTTTCAAACATACCCCCCCCCCCCCAACACTTAAGTTACGGTGTAAAGATACTGCACAGGTCGTTTCTCTCGCCGACCTTAGGTGAATGAACGTTGATGCTGGTAAATGTGTGGGGGGGTGAATACATTATTATAAATCTGGATTTGGAATAATCCTCCTGTACTTCCCTTTTCAACAATGATGAGGCGGAGGGTATTTCCTAACTCAGCATGTGGCCGGTAAACATCACAATCCATCAGCCTTGGATGTTTTTTTTCTCCTTCTCTTTTTTGGGTGGGGTGGGGGTGGGGGGGTGTAGTGGCAGGGGAAAAAGACGGTTTGTTTTCACACTTAAGGAAGACATGAAATAGAGTGTCCTTAACTTAATCACCACCTTGTTTTACTACATTTGCATACATTTACATATTAATTGGACTGCCGATTAAAATTGGTTTTGTAATTTTAATTAAGTGTCCACAAAGGTATATGATTAGCACTGTTTAAAATACAGCCTGACATAACTAGAAGCAAAAAAGGCTCTACCCCCCCACCATCCTCTCCTCTCACAACACCTCTCCCCCCCCGTTCCTTTCACAGAGGAGGGGATTACTTACAGGGAAAGCCTGTTTCATGATAGCCATTTTTTTTAATCTGCACTAGATTAGGCTGCCACAGAGACCGAGGGGGCGGGGCCTCGGAATCATTGAGGAATTTTAAAGATTCATATATTGTTACATGGCGTTTTAGTGTCAGTAGTCGAAGGAAAGAGGCCCCTGGTAAGTGACTCGTGAATTAGCCCGTGTTCACGCTGCAGCTGAAGCGTCGTCCCAGTGCATCTTTTTAGTGTCATTTACACAAGGTCCCTAATGTGTGGTGAGAGGCGATGATGGTTCAAGGGGCCGGGAGCTGAAGGGGGCAGAACAGAAGTCCCAGAGGGGCTGTGTGCTGTTTTTTTTGTGAAGAGTGAAGTTGACTCGGGCCCTCTCATGGTGTATTGTTAGCACACACCCAAATGTCATATCTATACTAAATCAAATGGGAAATAACCCAGTCAGTGGGAAACTGTTAAACTGTGCATCACTGTTACACATTATATTAGGCAAAATATAATAGTTTATTTCAAAGACCTTTTGCTTTTATTCATTCATTTTAATCAGCAGATTATTTTATATTGACGACAATAAAATTATAGCATCGTGTAATCATGAGAAATCTATAAGATTGCTCGCCTGCTTTCATATATTTGTATGCACGTAACAGAAGTCAATTACATAATGTTTTCAGAGTCTGGAGGGACTGGGTTTAATAGTCAATACGTGAATCTCCTTAAACATGATGCACAGATAGAGTAAACACCTGCAATCATCCTGTCCTCAAGTTTGTCTCTATAAATATTTCTGTCTGTAGTGAAAGGTATTATCTTAGATGTACATATTGTGTGTTTTTCTATTTAATTCTCTTTTATAACCTATTTTAGACTTTCATATTTTATCTTGTTTACCTCATTTTGCTCCCGTAACAAGTGCATTTCCCCGTTGTGGTAGTTTATTTATTTATCTATTTACCTTCCAGGATTTTTTACACATATATTCCCATATGTCCAACATCGAACAGACATATTTTACCTTTCTAGATATAAAGGCCTTTGCGTTGAGCCTGTTACCTTCGTCATAGTATAGGAGATAGGGATGATAAGGATCATAGCAGTGTTAAGAAGTATCCAGAACTATCATTGCAACTTCAAAAGATTATGTATTTTCAAAAACAAGGATAATTTTTACAATAAAAGAAGTATTTAGCAATTAATCATAAATGATAAGTTGGGTTTTGCTGAGGTTCTGTTATGTTACTTCACTTTGATCAAACTTTGACATTTGAATCTGTTTAAGAAATGTGCTCCCAACGTCAGAGTAATTGTAACATGACAAGTGCAGCATATGTCGCCTCACTTTGTGAGTTTAAGTATTAGTATAGTGGCTAATTATTGTGTTGCTGAAAAGTGTTAGCATGACACTCTGGTGCCAAAAGTGTTGGACATATGGATAAGTTTTTTCTTTTTCTTCACGTCTGCATGTCGTGTTCTTCTACGTGCACACAAGCTCTCAGCTGGGAAAAATTTGAGAAGTTTTCTCTCCCACACTCTTAATGAGCGCGGCTTTTGCCAAGCGAAATGGCCTGACATGTAACAGAGAGAGACTCGTGCACTATTTTTCTGATGCAATTACAGCAGAGTCAGGGTATCATACTGGGGACTTTTCAGAAACGTAATATTACCTCATTTTGTCTTTGGTGTGGTCTGGAAGGTTTTTGAGAGACATTTGGAAGCATTTTACTCATAAAATACTTAACCATTTAAGTGATAGGATACTGTTTCCTGGGTTCTGTCCCTGCTGCCAACCACAAAAGATTGAAAACGGAGGGGGAAAAAAGTACAGTACGTTGGTACATTTTCCCCTGTCATCTGTTATGACCCTTCTACTTGTCTTAAGGCAACAGAGAATCTGTCTGTTTTCCTCCACAAGGCTTTGAAATTTATAGAAAACCGGAGCTCCATTTTGCCAAATATCACGTTTCCCTGTGCATGTCGCAGGATTGGTTCCTTTATGCCGACTCTGAGCCGATGTAGCTTTCAACAGACAAAAGGAGGCCTCCTCTTCTCTGGGTGCAATCTGTCCATGATAATGCCTGGCATGGAGAAAGTCCTCTCATTACCAGCGCTCATACCCACCTCTGTGATGACGAGCCTTTCTGTCATCCAGTCCAATCCTCAAAGCTGTCTTCTGGGAGCCCTCAGAGTTATGGCATTAGTTTTCCTTTCTTCCCCAATCCTCCATCCTCCCTCCCCTTCCTTCGCTCATAAATTGCCGCTTCTTGAGTTACTAAGCTGCCCTAATAGGTACAACCTGCGCCGACTCTCTGTCCTCAGATGGGACGTACCTCTCCCCGTTGCTGTTTTTTGCGCGCAAAGGATAAAGAGCTATCCCGCGATGCACCCTGTCACACGCGATGCCGGCTTGTGCGGTGATTTCGCCTGGCTCCCGAACACCGTCCTCCGCGCCAGAGATTTAAATGTGTTTCCTATTTCTTGTTTCGCTGTTGACATCAGAATGTTTCCAACCTCAGTGTTGTGTGTGCATGCGGGTGCGTGGGTACACACCCCACCGAAAAACAGTCAAAACACACACACACACACACACACATACATTATGGGACACTTGCGCACAAATATGTGCATGCAAAACACACACAGGCATCTGCAAACATACTTATAGTCGCAGTCAAATAAAGCCACATGTATGCAGAAACACTTGCAGGCAGGGTGATCACGATATTTTATTGAAACAGAAACGTTGCCTGGTGCCAGCAGAGACTGAGGCCACCACATCCACAGATCCTGGAGCTGCTTTATAGGACCCTAATCAGCACGGAACACCCTCCGCAGATGGAGACGTAGTTGGCGTAGAGCAGCTATCGATAGCCAGGTGATGCTGCGTTTAGAAACTTATCTGGACTGAATTTGGGTTTTTACGAGTTTTATTCTGACGTAGCCAAATGACCTACAGCAGGGTTTCAGGGACATCAAAATCAGTTATATGTGCAGAGCAAGTTTCCCCTGAACTTAAAAGCAGAGGCGGATGAGATCACACCTTTCTGCTGGTCCTGCCAAACAAATTAAAACGTCTCTCTCTTCATAACTAATAGCCCATTGGTCTAATGTCTCCCTGAGATATACTGTTTCAACAGGAATCACATCACAGTAATGAGAGCATTGCAGGTGAATTTAACGGCCCCTGTGACCCCGGGATCGATGTTGTTCTCATGATTAAGCCGAACTGTTTTAGTAAATTGGTCATATAAGTTCATCGTTCCGCATTTTTATGCCTATAAAACAAAAATGTCAGCGCGCGGCATTCCGGAGCCAAAACCAAGGTTGAAGTGCTGATACAGGATGCCACCTTCACTTTCCCACAGAGCCGCCGGTGCGAGCGTGCGGCTGAGTGTTCTGTGCAAATCACCGACGTCTGCCGCACACTGTCAGGCCACATAGGTGGCACGGGTGATGAATACCTCTTGCCTCCCGTGCCTGAGCATTATCATAAATAAAATAGAGCACAAACACCAGCCTTTGCGCACTAATGGAATTTGTCAACATGAAAGAAGTGTTATTGAGCTCCGCTGCTCCCTCTCTTTTCTTTGCTGATGCCTTGCCAAATACTTATCCCCTCTCTGGTGAGCATTTAGCGTTAACTCGTGGCAGCTCCTGGGAATCGCACAGGCGTAATGAAATTACCTCGGCACAAACAAATAGGGTCAAACTCTCAAGGAGACGAGCATTAGGGCCGCATTTTGCTAATTATGTGGCGTGTTCTCTGCGCCGTTTTCGTGGAAGCTGCACTGGATATAGCAGCGATCGGCAGGACGCCACCATGTCCAATCCTGGGTAAATATGCCACCAGGAGGGGAGTCGAGGAAATTATACTGAGCAAAATGGGATTACAGTAAACAACGCCTAATATTTTGTCGATTTGCAGTTGATAATTAAGCAAATTTCATGCCGATTTGCAGAAGAAGAGATGATGCATCAGCAGGATAAGCAGACGTGTTTGAGAATGGACAGAATGTCAACACTGTCACTCAGACCCTCTTTGTACCTGTGTGGAGAAGAGAAAACACGTGCGTGAACATGAGTCTATATTACACCCCCCCCCCCCCTTCCCGTAGCAATGCTGCTCTTGATCATAATGCCATTTCTTTACCATAACAATGCTATCAGATCTGTTTTCTGCGATTCGTCTCACCTGCGTTATCGCTGCCAGCAGAGCAAGCGATGCCATTACCTACATGACCGTGACGGAGCATTTTGTAATTATTGAGCATGCCTCTGTGGTAATTACTTCAGTTTACTGAATTATAAAAGCTGGAAGGAGGGGAGAGAAACAGCCACGGCCCTGAGCGGGAGGCAGGAATACTCTTCCGGAGGGCTGAAGAGCTGAGAGACTTTCCTTGGCAGTGGCATTATCACATACACTCATCTGCCAGAGTCTGTTGACAAAAAAATATGCCCTATCAGCAGAAATAAGCACTTTTTTTCCCTCCCTCTCTCTTTCTCTGAACACTTTCCCCCCTCTCGTCGCCACCGTGCGCCCCGACAGTCTGAGGAAAGACAGAGCTCCCCAGTGAGGGGTATCAATAAATCAGACAAACAAACACGAGCGGAGGGACCACCTATTCTGCCTCCTACATCAGCCTCACTCCAGACACCGTCACGGGCGCTGTTGTGTGTTTTTGTGTTTCTCCGGCTTTTGTTGGCCACCTACTCTAGTGCTAGTGACAACAACTACCCAGTTGGTAAGCTTTCATTCACCGTCTCTCTCCCCTTGTGCTAGAAATGAGCAAATCAAGGCTGGATTACGCCTGCTAACATGCTCATAAATTTTAGGATTTATGCAGAGGTAAATTGAGATTGAAGGAGGAAATGCTCTCTCCTGGTAATCCCCCTGCATTGAAGGGGGCCCGTAAGCTTGTTGTTTTCAGTGTGTGTGGTAAACATGGAAATTGAGGATGGAGGTGTTTGTCTGGAGAACCAAAAGACAAAACAAAATCACTTGTAAACAGCATTGACACTTCAATCTCTCCGTCTACTACGGCTGACCTCCTTTTTTTTATAAACAAATGTTTAATCCCTTTTTAAGGCTGATTTACATCATGTGAAAGACCACCAGCTTTTTTGGCCAAATGTAAGGATACCACAATTACCATGCCTGCTGTTCAGCTTATAGGGAAAGTCACGGAGGGGAAACAAAACATTGACAGCTTAACGTTGCACTTATGTGTGATGTGTGTGAAGATTTCATTCCTGAACCAAGCACAGCCTGCGCTCATTTGGGACAGTTTCTTAAAAAAAATCAAACCTGCAAGAACATTATTGACGTCTGCCCCTGATGTTGGCTCATATGACCCTGCATTCCAATTCCTCCCATAGGAATTGGATGGGTTTGAAATCCAGTCTCTGCAAACCAGTTGAGTTTTGTCACACTGAGCTGGGTTAACCATTTCTTCATAAAACTGGCTTTTGATATTGAGACATTATTATTTAGAAATAAAAACAGTCCTCGCAAAGATGGAAATTCAGACACTATTGTCTAAAATTAAACAAACTGATTTCGCTCAGCAAACAGGTAATTTTTTCTCCCTCTAAAATGATCGGCAAAGTTAGAATGCCGGTGCCTTGCACATGGACACTTCATCAGGTTGTGGAGAGGCTTGAGCCCGTCTATCCCTCCTGTATTATCGCCTCTTGAGCCCAGCTCAGAGGCAGAGTTCATCCTCCAGATTGCGGGTTATCCTCGTGGCCCTTGGCCCTCGCCGGTTCTCCAGCCTGTGGGATCAGAGTGGGTGTGCACCGATTCCTGCTAGAAACATCCCAGGGATCCAAACTGGCAACCGTCCAACCAACTGGGCTTATTTGGCCTCCAGCCCACTACTGCTGGTTCGCTGCTGCTAACAGGTATCGATGGAGCTGATGGGGCAAATCATCATCTGAGGGATTTTTTTTGATTTTTTATGTTGTTGCGTTTCTCGATTTCACTCCCATTGCCTATTCTGTTCCGGCGGCCTCTGATCCTGAGATCTTACTACCTGGAGGGATTTCCAAATGGCTCGCAGAAGACAAAATAACCTCCACCTAACAAAATAAACCCCCAGCCCTCTCCCTCCAACAACAACAACAACACACAGAAGAAAGGAACACGGACTAACTGACAGTGAAGGCAATTTGTCGCTCGAGCTTGCTCCCCCGTCTCTCCTGCACCATCCAGATTTCCCATAAGGAATGTGCTTTGGTATAATTCATCACCGGGCCCATACGGCAAACTGCTCGTTCTGGCGGTGAAATATGAGTCAGTAGTTGGAGGCATTTTCACATGGTAGCAGCGCTGAATGGGGTATTATTTTGGCAAGCTCCCACAAGATCCTCCAACACCACCTTTTTCCTGCCTTTCGCAACACGCTGTTTATCAAATGTCTCAAGACACGAGGGGCACACAATAAACATCAACTGCCGAATTACAGGCTTTGATTCGCGGCATATTACGTTGTCCCATAAAGAAAGTACTGCAAGGGAAAACACAGCACTCCATCATGTTATAATAACATGCCTCTTTATGAAGATGGAGGATGACAAGAGCATACCTGCAAGCGTGAAGCTGAATGATAGTATTCACACTCGGGGAAGGGACACGCGGTTGTGAGGCATGAACGTCATTCTGTTAATTAGCTTCCATATAAGGTAAAACTGCAGGTTCAATTTAAACAGCTCGTCCCACACGGTGTTTAGCGGCTGTGCTGGGACATAAGTGATAGAACAGGCTACAATTTGTAGGTTGTTAGGAAGTAATACATCAGAGGCCGCAGAACATCAGTGACGAGTGATTGTTTGTGATGGAGACGTAGTAGACGATACGCTGTCTTTAAAAATACGCTGTTACTCATGGCATTGTAATTTGAATATCTGCAAGATTTGCTGCTGTCATGCCTGATGATAGATTTGTGCAATGCAGACTCTCGTGACAATGTTGTTTGCTTAATCTAGGAGTATAACGGATATTTTATGTGACCTTTTTTTCTGATTTCTAGGAAACACAGAAAGTAGTACTCCAACTTCATGGGGTGACGTAGCCACTTCCTTCCTGGCAGACTTACCTGCTGTATTCATTCTCAAACTGAATGTCATCAAGATCACACGTGATGATATTAGAAGATAAGCCAGAATAAATGGAGAGAGAAAAAATACAACACAATATCCCTTCATATACACACAAATGTATTGTTGTGCAAACAAACCCGTGCGGCCTGCTTTGACTGTCCAGTGTCCACTGCTTTGTGAGTGCAGGTGTGGGTGTCTGTACTGTTCCTCTTCCTCACATGGAATTAGGGGGGGGGGCACACACGACATCTTCCTGTGATGACTCCAGCCTCCATCTGAGAGGGCTTCACAGCGTCAGCAGCCTCTCCTCCTCTGAGCCATTTTTCTCTTAACACTGCGAAGTTTAGCGGGTGGGGGGGTGAATGAGGAGTGTGTGTGTGTGTGTGGAGGGAGGGGGGGGGGGGAGCATTTAATGCACAGTAAACAACTAAAGCACTTCAAGCCTTTAAATCTGGACAGGAGGAGAGAGAGACGCGGGGTAAGTCGGATAGAGAGAGATGTGATGAGGGAGAGCGGGGGGGGAGAGGTGGCAGAGCCAAGGGAGAGTCTCTTTTCCCAGTGGGAGATGACAAATGCCATATGTCCTGAGCACAGCGCTTGTGTTAATCCTTGGCGGGTCCCGGCAGGCCCACATCCGACTCTGCGACCTCTGCACCCCCCTAACCCCCCTGACCGCCTCCACTGGGCGGGTGGATCAGTCACTGAGGGAGCGGAGGCATTTGGATGATAGTGCAAAATGCCCTTTTGTGTAGAGTGAGGTGAGAAGGGCTGCATGTCCTTCCTCACTGAGACTCTTTTGTTTGCCCTGATCGTAGATTGAGAATCGTATCAACAGACAAGTGATGACCAAAGAGCTTAAAGACTGTGATAGCACACAATACGTTGTTTGTGATGATTTTACATGGGAGTGTTTCATCTCATTTTCCTGTCAAGATGTGTTTGCATCATGTGGTCATTCTACTTCAAAATTGAACAGTGGTATTCTTAAAAGTCTAACAAGTTGTCCTAACTTCTCCTGATTTGTCTTTTGGCCTATGGCATTAAAAACCTTAATAGATTCTCAAAAATATAAATCCAAACTAGTGCCAAAATTGAGGCAAGTCAGAATAAATCTGTACCAGGCCATCGTAAGATCTTTCTCCTAAGTGGGCATTTCACTGTCATCACCTTACAGGACTTTTAGAATACTGGAGTTTAATTACCAATATCCCAAATCTCCCTTCGGAGCTTCAGAAATGTGGCTCCCTTATTCTACGCTGACATTAAATGAGAATAACCGTCCTTCGGTATTAACTCAGCAGTCCTCAGTGCTGGTTCTATTGAGCAGATTGATGACTCCAGTGTGTCTGCGTTTGGCCCGTTTTTACGACTTTGACTGCTCCAGTCATCCGTCTCTGCTTAGAGCCTAAACAAAGCTCTGCCTCGGCCTTCGCTGAACCCTGAACAGCACCCAAACTGAAACCTGGAGGCCATTCAGCTGTAATGATGTGGTTAAAGAATGAAGTTGCCCCGCTTATGAGCTGAATCAGCTCCTTACCTCCGTGAACCCACAGTCGGTAACTTTGTTTGCAGCCGTGATGAGGCTTGATGCCGTAATCCAACTATGATCACACAAAATAAACTGAATTAGCGACTTGATTTAACTGTTTTCCGTTGAATCTGCTCTTTATGTTTAGATTTTACACATCTAACTCAGTCCTATAATAAACAAACAGTCATCACCAAATTCACAGATGATGCCTGTGTTTATGTAGGTGGTTCCCTAATTATTCACTTAGAATATGAAAATGCACGCTTTATGGATTGCCAGGTTTTCCTGCAGGAGAGGTTGAATTGCTGTACGACTGTTGGTTATACAGGGTTAGAGGTTCCTTCATTACCTGCATATTTCACCATTCAATCATTTCACCTTCTCCTTTATGAACAGAGAATGATATAAATGCAAAATGAGGTGAAAAATTGGTAATTAATCCGCTGTGGGTGACACTGGTAAGGCATTACCCAGTCCCGCCCAATCCCATTTTTCTGGCTAACATTAAGGGGATAATTTTCAAAATCTAGTGTGCAGTCAATTTCCCAGGATGCCTCGGGGGGTAAAAGGTAGGGAATGACAGGAGGGGCTAATTTTACCCGCCTTATTTACCCCTATGCATCATCCGGCGGCTCTCATCTGACACGAATGACGGTGGGATTGAAATTAGACTGACTGTGGCTGGCGCTGAGAATTTATGACGGCGTCCTGATATTTGTTTGTTCAGTGCGAGTGTGCACGCGCCAAGACGTGTGTTTTCAGAATATGTGTGCGGCGAATACATCAGAAAAAGAAGAGGAGAGGGGGGGAGAGGCGGCGCAGGGAAAACCTGGGGAAATACATCTTTTTAATAACAGTCAGTGAGGTTAATGCAGCTTACCTTGGAGTGCCGACAGCAGCAGCAGCGGGAGGAGGAGGAGGAGGAGGTGAGGAAGGGGGGAGTTACTTGACAGAGGGGAGATAGACGGCACACAGAGAGACGTTTAAAGCGCAGTTTACCTACACAGAAGTCAGGCCTCTGTGTCTGATCGCTATTTGTTGTACAGAAGAGGGAGGGAGGGGGCAACGGGAGGCAGAGGGGTGAGGAAAAGAAGAGGGAGGAAAAAAAACTCTTAATACTATTGTGTGCCTATAACCATCTGTCACAGCTAGCCTGGAGATGAAACTGAGATTAGGAGGAATAAACGTCGGGGCCGCGGAGCATCGGTAAAGCCTTTAGGGCAACGACAACAAAAACAGGAATAAAAAAAAAAAGACAAAACAAGAAAAAGAAGGTGGAGGGGGCGTAAGAAGAGAAACGAGCCGGAAAAAAAAATAAAACTCACGGGGGACATTCTAATTCTGAGGCAGTCATGGATTACAGATTGTAACCTGCGCTGACAACGGGGGGAGAAATGACGGGCAATATCACAGCGAGACTTAGAGGGGTCTCCATGATGATGTTGACGTTGGCGGCGGTGGCAGTCGTGATGATGATGATGATGATGATGGTGATGATGATAGTAGCAGTGATGATGGCGGTAATGACGGCACTCGCATGGTTTCATCTTGCGTTACTTCAAACAGAAATGAAAAGGCAGTAGTTGGGTGGATGGAAGGAAGGAAGAGAGGGAGGGAGGGAGGGGTGTTGAAAGGAAATAGTGTCTTCTTCGTCTTCTCCCCCTCCGCCTCACCTCTCCCTCCTTCCCCCTTTTCCCCCGAATGCCGAGGGCTTAAGGAAAGGCATTTGGTGGCTCCTGAGGCATCCGCGGATCTCCCCTCCTTAAATTTACCGTGAAGGTTCTTAGACTCCCTATTCAGGCAGGATATTCTCGTTTATTGCTTTTAGAAGACAAACCTCACAAAAGTACACTGTCATTGCTTCTGGAGAGCGGAGCCCTGGAAGAATGCTCTCCTTCGGAGAAAAAGCCTTTTTTCTTTTTGCCTCCCCATGAATTGCTGTGTACAATATGACATAGAAAGCAGCAGAGTCTTGTTAGGTTGCTTTTACATTCAGGGATTTTAGTTACGGTGCATCACGCAGGAGAGCAAAATATCATGTTCTTTACCGAGGAAGCTTTTCTGGCTTATTAATTTGTACCTTTAAATCAGCAACTAACTGTACTTGGTTTGTAGAGAAAATAAAAAGAATACCTTGTGTGAATTTTGAGGCCGGATATTGTACTACTCCAGACCATAAATGACTTAAATATTGAAATTGACCTTTGCTAGTGAGATGTGTGTGTAGTTAAATTGCTGTTTGAATGTGGGGTTGTGTGTTAATTGATTCTGAAAAGGTTTGTAATGATCTGAAAGTTTTCCCTCTCTTAAATGTCATCTATTTCAAGGTGTTTAAGCTTCTGAAATAGTGCGACACACAACTGGAGCTTGTCTCAGTCCGACACCCACTGGTAGAGCGTGCAGGAGAAATTATAGAAACATATTCAACATGCTTGATGTGAATTCTCCACACGCGCTCGGTCAGACTATACTTGGGAGCTGGAACAGTAAAGTCTGGTCTGTTACTGTTCTGTCGAACTGCTTTTGGCAGGTGTGTTCTAGTTCAAGGTTAAAGGTCAGGGTCACAGTCCATGTGTAAAAGCTGTTTGTTTTGCAGCATAAAATGTTAAGAAATAAAGTAAAAATATTGTGGGGCAATAATAACTAATTTCATTATTTTCCTAGTTAGACTAAAAGATTTTTCACTGCTCTATATCCACTGTCGGTTACGGTGGATAGTCTGCAAAGCACAGACATCGACAATGTCACATTTTCACTACATCAATAAATAAAGTAGTTATTGTCTGTGGCCCTCGCAGGACAGTAATAAACAAGACCAATCAATTCAGTTGGTCCGGATGAAATTATTATGTAAGCGTACCTGTCTGTCTGTTACAAACCGGCCTGCTTGCAACACACCTTCCCTGTGCTGTCACTGCACAAGACAAGTCAGGGTAAAGTCGTCTTCTAGCAGTTGTTTGGCTGCATCGGTTGCATTATTTCAAAGTGCAGCCTGCTCTCGCTGGCTTTTCCAAGATTACCCAACCCCAGCTTTAAAGCTGAAAGTCAGCCGTGACCAACGTTGTTGTCATTCATTTTCTTTTCCCCGATAAGCTTAAGTGGTCCAAAAACAATGAAATATGTGTCATTGTCCACAGATTTCGGTCTGTTGTCATGGATTTTGTGCCCCAATTTGTGGCTTAATGTACTGTATTGTTATTTCGTTGACCAGGACATGTCTATGATTAGATTTGAATAGGGGGAGTTGTCAAAATCGTAATAAACTGTTGTAATTCGTGATGAATCCAACAAACCTGGGGGACACCAGGAGAGCAGCATCGATGCAGAGTTCTAACATCCCTCCCTTATTTTACCCTCAGAGAGAAAACAACTTTGGATGACGCAATGAAGACAACCTGGCAGATGGCTACTATCACCACTAAAGGAGGACAAGTCCTGTCCTGTGGCTGCGGGTGAGTCAGACCTGTCCCCTCCTGGCCTGGTGAAACAGTGAAGCAGTCACGAGAAACAAAACATCCTCACATCAACAGTGTTGCATGTCAATTTCAACAATCTCATGTACTCCTCTTACCCATACGTGGAATGGTCACTTGAATTGCTGACGCTTTCGAGAGTTGCGTCCCAGGAGAGCTTATGTAGCAGAAACTCTGTCGACAGCCATATTTGAAGCTCTCACAGTGCGACGTAGGACCAGGCCTTCGGAGCAATGACCAACGGTTTGGTCACGTTTGTCTCACATTAATCTTTTTTTTTTTGTCTGGGAAAATCGCACACTGAGAAGCGAAGCACAGGCTATTGTATTTGTAATTTGAGGCATTTCTATCTCTGAACCTAGCAAGTGCATAAGAATGAGTGTACTTGTGCATGTGTGGGAGTACGTGTGTGTGTGTGTGTGTGTGTGTGTGTGTGTGTTCAGCTGCCCTTCCCTCTGCCCTTGTCATACTGGTCCCAGTGCTGCAGGGCTCGTTGCTGGTTGGACAGCTCGGGTCAAGGTCTCCCCTCTCCTGATCTGACCGACGGGCTGTCACGTCAACAGCCCGACCGCTGGAAACTCAACCTCATGCAAACATGCACTCACACACACACACACCAGACACACACGCAAACATACACACACACACACACACACACACACACACACACACACACACACACACACACACACACACACACACACACACACACACACACACACACACACACACACTCTCACTCTCTCTTTCTCTCTCTCTCTTCTCTCTCTATCTCTCTCTCTCTCTCTCTCTTTCACTCTCTCTCTTTTTGTCCAATGACAATGCTTTGCAAGTACACACTGTATGAAATCCACACACAAATTAACTGACACTGCGCCGCATCCACACACACACACACACACACACACACACACACACACACACACACACACACACACACGCACGCACACACACACACACACACACACACACACACACACACACACACACACACACAGGCCCCCTCCCTACTGTAGATTGACAGTGAGGTTTATTGCTGCTAATACCCCCAGCTGTAAAAGCATAGCAGCAGCATCCTAATGGGAAATGGACTCATTTCCTAACACGATGAGTACAAGGGTGCGGCACACACCCGTATCTGGTCAAAAGGGGCTTTTAATCTGACTGACCTCCTCCCGATAGGTCCAACACTGGAGCATCCATGTTCTAGTTTGTCAATGTTCTCTTTGAGGTCTGATTTATTTCACTCTAGCACACAGGATGTGATGTGGTTTATATTTCATGGTTAATGTGGAATAAAGAGGAAGCATTTATCTGAAGGTCGCAGGTAAATAACAGGTGACGTGACAGTGTCTCACAGGCATTATGATCAATAGATGATCCCTGGGAAATATGCAGAAAAACATATGATAACGTAACAATGAGACTTTAAATCTTTTACAGAATTATAGATGCAGAGAAACATTTTGTTTTAGCTAATTCTGCCCCATTAAAGACAAAAAAAAAATACCAAAAACTAAAATATTTAATCTAAAAAAATGCAGGAAAGCTGAATAACGATATAAATAAAGATTTTTCAGCTTTTCAAATTTATTTTCCTTTTTATTAAGACTGTTTTATGTTCATTTTGGTACAGAATTGAAGCAGTCTCACAGCAGTCGTGGAGGAGCGGCTGCATTTGCATCTTTGCTGCCGACTTGTTTCTGCATTTGAACGAATCTTGTGCTATTTTGGACTTTTCTTCATTAATGCCATTAGTGTTTCATGAAGCTCTGCAGCGTCCTTGTGCTAATTAGGTGTCTATATTTCTATATCTCGTTATTGGATTTATTTTATATTGTGCTTAATAGTAAATAGTGTTTGAATTTTAAAACACACCTCTTGGGTGCAACATAAAGGGGAATTTTTAATCACATTTTCTGTAAATGAAAGAACCCGGTCTGCATTTTTTTCCCTCAATTTCTCCAAATGTGTCTTAATGAGTTTGCAGGTTTCTTAAGCAGATACACACTCTGATTATACTTTTATATATTTTTTTGTGCACACACACTGTCTCTCCTCCCCACTCTGGTCGCAGCAGGAGATAGTCCAAAATCATCATCACAAGGTTACCCCTTGATGCTAGTGGGAAGACGAGGAGGAGGGGGGTAACATAGTTGATGATGGTGGCTGCCAGTTGCCTCGGCAACCTTTTTTTATTTTATTTTATTTTTCCATTATTTATTCCTGGGGCCCCGGTGATGAGGCGTGCTAATGTAGCGCGCCGACTGCGCCGCCTCTACCTGCTGATGGGCGAGGGACTCCTCTCCCTGCGTTTCAGCCTGGCTTGACAATTAAGACCTGGGCGACTGTAGCCAGGGGTTAATACCGCTCATTAAAAGAACTAGGTCATTAGCAAAGAATCAAGACTCTTAAGGCGGCAGGGGATGTAGGGTGGAGGAGGGTGGTGGTGGGGGGGATTGATGGAGAGGAGCAGGAGGATGAGGGGGAAGGAGGGGTGGCGGTGGCAGCAGCAGCGGTGAAGTAAACTCTGCATCTCAGTGAACACGCAGCCCCTTACATTAATTAACCTCCCTTTTCCTTGTTGGGGAGGTGTGTGTATGTGTGACAGGACGGGGGGAGGGGGGGAGGTTTGGTGTTTCTGAAAAAAAAAAAAAATCCTCTGTTATCATATATGCACATGGCTGTACACCAATTAATTGCAGGGAGGAAAAAAAGAGAAAGAAAGCTAGTTTACAGTCCTCCCTGTGGTGGCCCTGTGTTCCTGTGTGAGCCCAAGTTACATTATTTCAGAGAGATGAGGGATGGGAGGGGTAGGTTGGGGGGGTGTAATGTCTGTATGATGAGTAAAAAGGGTATTAAAATTAAGGAGGGAATCATGGCAGAAATCAGCCTTTGCTTTACCACAGGGGAAAGGAGCAAATAAAAGCCACGGAAATGAAAATAAATAAGCTTTGCTAATACCTCACCTTAAGGAGCCAGCGCTGTACCCAGCTGAACCGCGGCTGTGTGCCGGTAATTTGTTTGCGGACTTTATTATTAAGCTGTTACACAGGCAGTTTGACCTTCAGTAAGCAGAGCTGGTGCTTAAAGGGGCCTTTTTCCAAACAAATGTTCTCTGCGTTAAAACGGTGAAAGACCCCCTGTACTGTCAAGTGACCAAACGAGAAGACACAGGGGTTTTCTGTTTGTACTGTCGTCTTTTCTTGGTTTAAGCTGCTGACATAATTCGAATGCTAGATTCCCTCAGAGGATAAAAATTAAGACAGTGGCAGTAAATTGGGGGTGGCTGTGGCTGAGGGGGAGAGCGGTCCTCCTCCAACCAGAGGGTCGGCAGTTCAATCCCATTCTTCCACATCTGCATGCCGAAGTGTCCTTGGGCAAGCTTTTTTAACTTGATTAGGTTTAAGTGTAGCCCAATTCATGCTTCTGCGTCATATAATGGTTAAGGTTGCCAATATTGTTTTTAACTGGTTTTAACCAGGAAACCAAGGAGGTTGTTTTCAATCTCTTCTGTCTGTTCGTTGGTTTGATGGTTTTGATGTTTGTCAGCAGGATTACACCAAAACACCTGAATATATTTCCATGAAACTTGGTTCTCCCCCTTTTTTTTATAGTTAGGGCGCATTCTAACATTGGCACCAACTTGCGAGGGAATAATTCATGGATCTTGATGAAGAAAATCTGGCATATTTAAGGGAGTGACATCTCTGAGCGGGTGCAATTTGATGCAGATCTGTTAATTTGTCTAGAAACCTGTTATTACCACCAAAGTGTAGCCGAGATAAAATGGATTCAGTGGTGAAGTTGGCTGAGGTATGAGATGTTCTTAGTGTCGTACTCATTTTATCTACTAATGAGCTTTTGCTTTCCATCTAATGCAACGCAAGTGTTCACCTCTACCCACTCAGTATTTTGCATAACTACCTGCAACCCAAGAATCATGGCTGCAGATGGTTGCCTCAGTCTCAGAGTCAAATACTTCAACAAAGAAAAGAAAGGTCTTTCCTCGGTCCCATAGATTTGTCCCCACAAAGTCTCAGGTCTCGGGTCGCCTGGCGCCACAGTCCGTGAAGCCAGCGTCTCTCCATCCACCATTTCACCCACATTAGGCTTTTTCATCTCTTTCTTTTCCTCGTCGGCACAAAACACATGATAAATGAGCAAGACTAATTGTTTATTAATGGTGGTTGGCTTCTGTTTTGTACAGGCAGGCATCATTCAAGCACACAGAACTATAATTGCAATTAACCTGTAAACTGTAACAATCTGTGTGTAAATTTAAATGATAAACTGACAGTTTTGGACGCAGTCTGTGGGCTTGGAGACGTTAACGCTCAGTCTTTCTTCCTGCGGGAGGGAAAGATGTCAAACATTATCTGGATTTTGGATGAAAAAGACAAGTATGTAGCCGTTGATCAACAAAAGCCGAGCGACGTGCTGCGCGGGACTCGTGTGCCTTTCAACACGACACACAAAGGTCCCCAGATATAATGGCCTCAATAATATTCTGCAGAGGGTTTTCACTTTTAAGTTTAAATTGGGGATAAGTAGGTGTCGTGATTTTTCAAAAGGTGGACATCTCAATTTGGATCAAAACTCTATTACCAAGCGGCTTTGATAGGTAACTATTCATTCATTTCCTACAATAAAGTGTTAAGAGTGTGAAAAAAAAGAAGAGCGAAATTCAAGGGGTAAATTAGCCTTAATATCAGACCCGTGTGACAGTGTTTTTATCTGCTAATTTCTCAAGCGTCATAATGAGATGGTACCCAGCGATGGAGCGATTTGAATTTAAATGATATAATACTTGAGATCGCCCTAATTCACCCATACATATTTAATCTGACATATTATCTTTCTCCTGCGACGCCCTGATAGGATATGACAGCTTGGCCGCTGCGTCGGCGGGAAGGAGGGGGGGCACGGCACAGCAGTTTGGAGGGTGCGTTGTTTAAAAGAAAGGTGGTGGAGAATATGCTCTCTGCAATCAGAGGGGTTTGTCGCCTTTGGACTGCTGCTATTATTCGACTAAATAACCAAATTTCAAATTGCTATAATCGCCCTTTAATTTATTCATTTATAATATTCTCAAGTCTCATCTTTGTCTAAACCGTAATCAGTCTGTATTTTACACATTTTAAGAGTATTGTTCTCATGGAGTTAAAGAATCTACTTTGCTATTGATCCCCTACATTACCCAGAATGCCATGACCTTTCGTGCGTGCATGCAGTTGTTGGCTGCACTTGAACGTCTTTATTATGTATTCATTTTTATCATGTATTTTTATAAATGCACTGGTATTGGATCTCAGAACTGGTATCTCTAGTCTCCGGTTCTCCATGTACTTTACTGAATGAGACACGTTAGTGCTTTATTTTCATCTGAATGCGCTCACCTGAGTGGTTCAAGTGTCTAATTCCCCCGGGAGACCTTTTTGCCGCACTGCTGCCTTTTAAGGGCTTGCTGTTTCCTGAAGTTACACCAGTTTAAAAACTGGTACCTTGTTGTCCCGCGGCTTTAATAACTCGCTGAAGTGGCAGGGGCTGCTGCCAGCATACAGGAAATCACTCAACCTGAGCTGCACTCACCTCAGATGTCATAGCTCCCGTGTAGGCCATAAGCAGCCGACTGTGTTTTTGTGCCAGGGGATAATTGCAGCTATAGGAGGGTAAGAAATAAGAGATCTGCTCAATTAACCAATATAGCACAGCTGAGGACAGCACCTGTGCATATTGGAGTCCCTGTGTTTTTTTGCAGATAACATGGCCGATTACCCTCTCGAGTGTGCAGCCACCGAGCTTTGTCTGCTACATCCCCTACCTGGTGCAAGGCAGGGGGAAAAAAGCGCGTGCAACCACATTGTGTTTAATTGCTCTCCGGGTGTTAATATGCACTCCTGTTTGGAGTGTTTAATTTTCGCCCGCCTGGTATAATGATAAGCAGATTGCTGGCTGCCAGTTTTGAACAGTTGGATAAGATCTCAGTCATTCTGGAAAACCTGCGAGTTGTCCGAGCAGGGAGGGAGATCCTGCTGTTTTTCTATATGAGACTCCAGCTGAAATTACCTGGTTCTATTCAGTGCTGTGTTAACCATCAGGCTGGCACTATACGCTGTGGAGATCTCACGGGTGATAAACTTGTATTTTCAACATTTATCTACTTGGAACCTCAGTTTCAAGTTTGTAGTTTAATGTAGATATATTTTAGTGTTTAAAAATCTTATATTTGTTCCCATTAAAAGCCTGCTTTGGCAGACATTACCAGATGATCCAGTTCCTCCTATGCTGTTTAGTGTCAGATAATCAGTCGGCACAGTTGCTGAGCATGTAAAACAATCACAATTCTGCCATTATTACCTTTGTAAATTTGCAGTCCATTACTGAAGTACTTTTTTGATTGTTAGAAGTAGGAAGCGACATGGACAAGTGTGTAGATATACAATAGAGAGAGATGATGACATTCAACAAAGTCTGGTTTAAAAAGTGGTTTAACCCTTCTAAACATTTTAGAGAAATAAAGTTATTTATATACTCCCAAAGGTAACTTTTCAAGTAAAACAGTGAAAATAATGAATAAACTAGAGTAATAGTTTCAACGTTAGCACCTTAAAAGCAAAGGCAGAGAGAATGTTTTGTTCATTAAGGCCATAAACCGGAAATATTTTTGGCTTTGTGTTAACAACAAAACCACAAAACCCTTTATAGAATTCATACAGAGGACAATTTCATCCCTATTCTAATATAAAATATATCCCATATCACATAAAATATACTTTCTGGCTCCATTAAAGCCATTTTATTGACATGTGTACCGGTAATAACTTCATATCAAATACCATCAATACAGACTGTAAAGGCCACTTTCCTGTTCAGCTGACTCCAAATGCAGCTGTACTCTGAAGCCAATAATGACTTTTCCTCTCATTCCACCCCCTGTAGATATATTCTACGTTACATGAGATCAGATCAAATAGTAAAACACACTAATCTTTCTGTCAGAAAAGTGAGACTATGCAGCGTGCACCGTCGTCGTCCGTGGTGCTCCTGATTTCCCCCAACACAAACAAAACAGATCATTTCCGCTGGCAACATTGCTTCAAAAAAAAGCAAGAAGAGAAGTTGGTTAGCAGATGTCACTCTTGTTTATCTCGGCGGTTTTCCTTCGCTCGTGCATGGATCTTCTATCAAAGAGAGCTTATCTGAATAAAGTGCTTAACAGCTTTTCAGACGCCTGGTGATCTGAACAATTTTTGGCTTGATCTGCAGACTAAACAAACCGTAATGATGCAAGCTTGTGTAAAGATGTACACAGCAGTCAAACAACAAATGCCTGCGCTTGATGTCTTTATTAATGTTTTTCTCTTCTTTTCATCAGGTCTTGTTTTTCCACTGTTTTGGATCTAAACTCAGGGGTAGCTGCGTTTGCTCCTGCAGAGGTGCAGGGAAAAGAACGGTCATAAATTCATGCACAATAACACTGAGAGAAGCGTGTCAGCCGCTGTTTCTCTCCTGCCCTTGCAAACTCAAATTTCCCCCGAGACAGTAAAGGGGATTGTTCAATGCAAAACTTAATCAGAAATATTCAAATGTTCGCGCAAGTCAGTCGGGGGAAAAGACAACAATCCTGAAGAAAAGGTGTATTTTCTAGGGCGATATAATAAGCCGCCTGCCACTCCTGCTGCAGCATTAAGTTTTTAACACTCTCTGCATTTTGTTACAAGGTTGATGTGGAGAAGAAGAAAAGTTAGCAGACATCCTCTTAAGACCTGCCGGTCTCATTTCAATGCAGAGATAGGAGTGTCGGGGCTCTCCTCTGAAGTCACAACTTCTGGCTCACATGACGGGAGGGAGACGTGGCGAGATCTGCTCACTAAAGCCAATCAAAAGACCTGAATTCTATTTGTTTTGTTTCAAGGGAAGACGACAAAGGGGGCCTCAAGGTCTTCTTCAAGATGGCTCTGAAGCCTGAGAGGAGGAGGAGGGTAAAAAAAAAGAGAGAGGGTAGGGGGGGGAAGACGGAGAAAGGAGGACCGAGGCTTTCAAGTACCCGTCCTTGGTGGGACCTTTGCCGCGGTGCCAGGTACACAGCTTTTAGGAGGGGAGGGGTGCCGAGAGAGAGGGGTGGGGGGGTGTTTTTTCATGTTAGTGCGTGGTTGGGAGTTATTAATATTCTCAAAGACAGAATTTTCTCCCCCGGATTGAAATAATGGATCATACTTAAAAGGGGAAGAACTCATTTCAGGTTTTAATACGGTAAGCCTGTTGGAACCAATTATTGGAGGTGCTTTGCCATTGTCATCTTGCATTTCTCCTTGAGGAGATTAGCTGGCAACGCTGAAAAGGCCTTGCAGTATCCGGGATTTCGCTCATTCTGAGAATCTGCCTGAAATGGAATATTTTTCTTCATTTGTGTGAGTGTGTGAGTACTGTACGTCTGTGCATGTGTCAAGTTCCAACGTACTTCCCGTAATTTGGCTTCATGTTCTACCTAATTATTGCAATTTGATCCTAAAGCAGGAGTGGCCTAATCCTCTGTTGTACTGCAGAAATCCTGTTTCAGAAACTTCGGTAATAAATTTGGCCTGTTTTAATAGAGACTGGGAAAGTAGCACTGTGACAGCAGAAGGACGGCCTCCCTGGGAAGCTCCTCTGTTTCCTCGTATGCAAATTTACGCGAGGAGCGAGTCGAGGCAAGTCGCACGAAGTTGGAAGAAGTTGAAGGAAGAAAGGAGAGCAGTCCCTCGCTTTTCTTACTTCTCCCCTTAGCTTCTCGACTGTCCCCTGAATGCTAGAGGCACTCGTGCATCCTCGCAGTTTGCGTGCCTGAACAAAGCAGCATTATTCAAGCGTTTCCTTGTTGTGCGAGCACCAAGTCACCTTTTAAACACTTGTTTTTCAGATCTATAATATACAGAAAAGGCTCGTCGCAGATGCATGTACAGAAACTGACTGTGCGTACAGAATAAGACGGAAAGAGGCCGTACCACTGGAAATCTGGAGGGGGCAGTGTAGCCAATTGCTTAAGCGAGACAGACATATATTAATGGAAGATATTTCATTACTTTTTGAGGAGAGACTTTGTGAGTTAGTAAACTAGAGCCGTCTGTGTGATGTTATATCATCACGACCTCCTCCACCGTGGCCACGTTACTTGTTTTTACAGACTTTCGAGACTCCACGCTGTCCTATTAAACGAATTGAAGTAGACGTATGTGGGCAGCGACGTTTACATTGTAAATGGATGAATTTTTTATACAATAGCATCATCATCTTTTCTTCATGGAATTTGCAAAAAGTGGTCGTTTTTTTGAAGAAAGAATTTACAAAATACTAAGTCTTTAAAATCGATTAATAGTTGTATATTAAATTACAGTTATCTTTGCGGCTGTAGGAATATTTCGATGTGAGCCTATATTTTTCTTATGGTCCCTTCTCAGTGTCATAACTCACACAGAACGGACAAACTGTACAACTGAAGCTCTAAATATATTATCTCATGTTTCTAGAACAGTTAGTCTCAACCTAGAGCTTTTTGACATCATTTCTAGGATTCGCCAGATGGTTGTGGAGAGCAAATAATGTTAAATGTACTCTGTACATGTAATGTGATAAACTTGTAATAGGGTGAAGATCTGCAGCAGAATAGGTGTTAAGTTATATTATATAATTATATTGTTAAGTTTTGACCTCGAAAAGGTTGAGAACTTTTGAACTTTCCGAGTTGCATACGGGAATATTTGACTTCCTGCATCTCTACCTGCTGTAGTTCTGTTGTGACTGTTCACAGGGTGATAATTACAGATTTTACGGTGACATCATATAACAGATTATAGTGGAATTTAAGATGATAATAGCTGTTTTTGTAAAGTCTCCTACTGTGATAATTTCAGATGTGACTTAACTCCTCCTCGTGTTGTTCAGGACACTTAAAAAGCGCCTCAAGGCCTTTACGGGACCTTAGACCCCATGTTGAGAACCTCTCAGAGCCCATCTGATGTCATGTGCAGTGTCGTTATCCTCAGGTTTATAATCGTCTTTTGTCAATCACTGATATTCATAAACACTGGTTGTGATTCTTCTCTGTGGGCGAGCTGACAACTTTCAGCCAGTGAGATGTCTCCACTTCTTCTTCTTCTTCTTCTTTATCGGACCAAATCTAGAGTCCTTTATCGCAACGTAATATTACACGTGCTACCTAAACCTCACTGCAGGACAAGCTCCTTTGTTATTTTCAGATTCCTTTTCTCCCCCCTTCTCTTCCTCCCCCCCTCTCTTCCCCCACGAGTGCCAGGAGTGAGCATCGTTCTCGGATCATTACTCCTCAAAGAAATTTAAGCGCGGGATGCCATTTAATTTTTTTTCTCTCCCCCAAATGCAGTCCGTCATTAGAAATCCTAGCTGTCATGGCGATGCCGTTTTTGGTGCAGAGTGTTTGTTGCCTCATTTCTTTTAATTTTATCTCCATTAGCTTAATTCTTTTTTAATATTTCCATCTAACGAACTTTACAGTCCATTTTGTCTCAGTGTCTTGCTAAGCGAGTTTTATGAAGCAGGCGGTTGGCTTTTCCATTTGAGAGCGGGTGAGGAGGGGAGGCGGGGGGGTAATCGAGGAGGGGCCCCGGTGCCTTTGTCAGCTTATTTTTGGCACCTTAGCTAGCAGTTCTGCTTCTTCGCCTTGATTATACAAGCAAACAACTGCATGAAGTTCATTAACAATAAAGCACAGGCTAATTAAGCCGAGCCCCACAGACAAACCCGCGCTGTCGTCCCGCATGTGTTCGGAGCTGATTGAGCTGTTAAAGATTTACCTTCACTCGTCTTCTACCTCCATCGCTCGCTGGCTCACGAGGGCCCTCGCGGATTCGTCTCCGAGGGCGTTTAACCCTCACAGAGAAGTCGGCCGCTGCCATTTGGGTTGTAAACACTTTACTTCAAGGTAGAGTAGCCTTACAAGGCCACAGTTGTGTTTTCTTCCGGCTCTCATTATGTTGCTTTAATATGCCGCCAGCACCGTCCAAATCCCCCCCCAAGGAAAACTGCCTGTGTCCATCTCTGTACAGTATGTACTGTATCTACACGCTCAGAACGCTGTTAAACAACATGCTGATCCTGATACTCTACAGGCCGTGACATGGCGCCATAAATTACACGTGAATCAGTGCAGTGTCTGCCCAGAGGTTTTGAGATACACCATTAGTAAAACGACCCTCCGGCCCTTTGTTAATGTAATTTGCTTAATTGCTCCGTATCAGTACACAGATGAGACGTGTTCGCTCGCAGAGGTCCGCAGAGAGCGTTCTGGACATATTTATTTTAATACTCATATCCTCTTATGGGTGTTCATCCTTTTTATTGCTTCGTGGCCACTGATGACACTCTCAAGGTGAAGGGGCCGTCCTGCTGAGGTAGACTGGAGGGGGCGCGGATTTTAATCCAACGGTGAAAGTAGGATTAAATGTGGACAAAACAATGGGAGGCCCTGGAAAAAACCTTTTGATGAAATTGGCTATAATTTTTTACTTCTTCCAAGGAGGTTATGTTTTCACCCCTGTCAGTTTGTTGGGACAAGGAGTTTTTTTTATGACTGCTTGGTGGTTAGACTAATATCTAGTTTAATATGTCTAATTTCAGTATTTTTTTTATTGTCCACTAAGCTTTTTGATGCTGCCGCCTTTGTACACAGTTACCATGGTTGCGTTGCCCTTATCTTATTCGAGGTTAAAGAAATTGGCTTTTCTCGTCCGTTTCTAAAGTCATTTCTGGTCTTCTAACGTTAGCGTAACTACCTGTGACCTGAGCGCCGGACCCCGGGCTACATGTCTACCGTATTCCATATAACCTTCAGGGTCACCTCCAGCCGGAGCTTCCTCCTTCATCTCCTCCTCCTCGTCTTTGGTGGTGGCTCGGCTTCACCCCGGGGAGCGACAAGCCGCCGCTCCCTACTGTGACGGCTCCTTTTCGCTGTTTAATTACAGGGGAGGCTGAGAAGTCTGCCTCTCCTCTGATGAGTCGATGGATGAGAGGCAGACGGCTGAGCGTCGGAGGTGGGAGGCTTCAAGGAAGTGACCCTAGCCCCCCGCGGTGCCCGAGCGTGGCTTGTGATTGGTGCACACATGGCTGGAGGTGGCTGGAAGGCTATTTTTATTGCATCTCCGTTTTTCTTACTTCTGCTTCCTGGTATGGTATGTGGCTTTGAGTTTTAAGGGAAATGAGGCATCTCTGTAAACATCAGGAAAGTCCTGATCTCAGTTGTTTCTTTGCCCTCCGTAACGACCTTGACTCTGGCTGTGCGGTCCTAAAAAACGCCTACATGTGTTTGCACTACGGAAAAATCTACACCCATGAAAAGAGTAAAGCCTGCACACTTCCACACCAACAGTATTATTTAAAAGCACAGAACTATTCTGTCTTATTTGATTTTGAGAAACTTTTTTTCACAAGATTTATAGAAATTAATATTTGTATATTAAAAGAATAAAGCCCCATTTTACTCTCCACATCCATAGCTCGGCAAATTTGTATAAATGTCCATTTTGGAATAAATATAGCTTTTAATCACAGGTTTCATCATCAATAAAACTTGATAAGATAAGAAAATACAGAGAATTCAAGATTGCTTTCACTTGAAGGAAGTAACAGGGTTAAAATAAATCTGACTTTCATATTTTTTTCCTGTTCATGCTACAGAAAGGAAAAATAATTCTTGTTAGGACGTGTTGATTAAGGGTGCATATTTCGACTTAGATTTTGTGTTGCAGTTTCTTTATGTTATGACTACCTCGGTTGTTAAATATTTAAAAACGTTAAGTGGGTACAGTAAGAATCGGTGTATACCTCCCCTTTTTAATCCACATTCAAATTGAGATCTGGGTTTTGATATGGATCTGCACCAAGTTGCACACACTCGTAGATATCAGTCCCCTAAATATTCCTAAAAGATATTTCGTCATGATCCATGAATTATTCCCAGAGAAAATTATGAAAATAGTGGAAAAAAGGTCTAATCTTGCGATGATAAAGAAAGAGGGAAAAAAAAGATCTTGGATCCACCCCCTGTTCCGGATCCGCACCGAAATCTAATGGGTTCTTTGGATCATGCTCCAACTCTCCACCAAGCCTCACAGTAATCCATCCTGTAGTTTCTGTGCTAGCCAACAAACACGTACAAACACATAACCAGAGCAGCAAATCGTTAGAACCTGAAATTGTCACTTCACGTGGACACAGACAAAGCTCTGACCAAGATCAAACGCAGCCCAGCGTCCGTAGGTAGAAACTCCGTTCAGAACTGGTTTCAAAGCTGCTCCAGAAACGACAAGTTGTCTATGATCAAACGCCGCGAGAGCGACCTGAACAGACGCGCCCGCGTGCCAGTTTAAAGACGGGCGACGACATACGAGCCGTCAGAAGGGGCGATATGAATCTGCTCTGTAATTCAGAGAAAAAGAGATTAGAAGAAGATAATGGTGTAATATCTCAAAAGTTAACAGTGAGGCCCGCATGAACTGTGAATAATCTTATAATTACTGATCTAATGCCATTAGGCCTGACAGAAATAGAGAAAGCAACGCTTGGATGGGGAGCAGTTAATCAAGTGTGCGCTTCTCGTTGGATCATCAGTACCACGGCGCACGCTCAGGCCACGAGTGATGATAGGTATAAGTTTCAATGACAGCTTAAAGGAACATTACGCCGCACTCATATTTGGTTAACTTCCCCCGACCAAATGGTTCAAAAACGTGACATTTTTTTAATGGGCCTCACAGCCTGTTATCACCCCCCTCGATTTGTGAGGGTTTTTTCTTACTTCTTTTTTTTTAATTTTTTTTTGGTTGCCTGGGGCTGTTCTTCTTCAGGGAAAACTCCAGAGTGACTGAAGTGACTGTAGTTCCCCTCACCTTGTGTGCCCGTTTGATCTCAGACACAGAGGCGGTGTGCTGATCTGACCGTGTTCCCTCTCTGTTCCAGGTTGTACTCTCGATGTGAGAATAACAACAGAATCACAGAGCCCGAGGCGCCCTCGCTCTGATTCATGTCGTTTTCCCCTCATGTCTCTCGCTGGGATGACGCCGTGACAAAGTGCACACCCTGAGTTTGACGGTTTAAAGAAAAGAGGCTCTCGCAGATGCCATCCGGCGTTTGATCCGAGACGTATGTGATGTTCAATCCGCTTTTTCATTACGGATTGATGGGAGTAAAAGGCTCATATTTTCTTTATTTGACCAGTTCTCCACGAGAAGTAGAATAAGTGGAAGTAGAGACAGGAAAATGAGAGTGGATGTGTCGATTTCGGTCTTTGCTCAGTAACATACTTGTTATGCTGTAATATTATCACTATGTCAGTGGTTTAAATAATGGTCTCACAATGATGACGATATTATCATTGCACCTATATAAAAAGGTGACACGTACCAGTGCAACCGATGTAAAAAGTTGGTCTGGAGCCCTGGTCTGAGATAATGTGTTTACTGGACGATCACAGATTTCATGTCTTTCTCATCCACCTCCAGTCTATACAACTTTCACATATTTCCTGCTTGAGACAAGGTGATAGAGGCTCGTTTTGCTGTCATGGATAAAAAGGTCACATTTTTCCCCTCAGTTTTGAAGCAAACATTGTCAATTGTGAGATTTTTATTTTATTTTATCCCAAGTTCCCTGTTTACACAGACATGAACGTCCAAAAGTATAAAAAGAATCATACCTTTAGTCGATCTCTCGTGGTATTTTCTATCCGACTGTAACAACAAGCTCAGAAGCTTCTGGAATAAATAAACATGTCCGCAACACTTTGAGGATAATGGTGTCTCCCCTGATGAAGTTCCAAAACATTCAACTTTCATTTACATTTCGGGAGCCCAGAGAGTAAGACTTTTGATTACACACCTGCCATCTCTGTTGGAAGTTGGTCTTCCAGGGAATAAACATGGCCCATAATTAGGGAAAACATGCAGATAGAGTAGCAGAGCACTGATGGCGGTGGGCAGACTCGACTGGTCTCTGGACGGGTAACAGCGATAATGAAGGCGTTTTGAATTTGGTTTGAAAGTGGACCGACGGACCCCTGGCTCTGCCCGACCATTTGGGAGGTTTCAAACTTTTCTTTTAGCCTGTTAGCTTTGTTCTCTGTCTCTTTAGACATCCTCAGAGTGTGTGTTTGTGTGTGTTTGTGTGTGTGTGTTTGTGTGTGTCTGTGTGTGAGTGTGTGTTGTATGATGGAGGGACTGGACATCATACGGTAAAATGCTCATTATTGTAGAAAATCTAATTATACTTTTAAAAAAAAATCTATTTAATTTACAGCGATTTAAGGATTAAAATATGTTATTTTTGTATTTGTTGCTTTTGTTTATGATTATTTTTTTTGGTTTTTATTCCTGAGATGAAGGAAGTGTAACTTATTAATAATCCTAATATGTTCTTATGACGAAAAGCGCTAAACAATGCAGCGAGTTAAAGCTCTTCCCCTGAGCTTATCTCAGAACTCAGGTGTGACTTCAACTCTGATTCTCACTTTCCGACCACACGCCACCTGTTCTTCTCAAGAAAGAACTGTGATGTGGTTGATCAGGAAAGAAAATGCAAAACTGACTCCAGCCCCCACACCTCCTGACACTTGGTTAATATTATACAAGTCAAGTTTCTTAGTTCAGTGTGACACAAACATAGTCTGGAATACAGTCGATAGAACAACAAGAGGCGAGTTGTGTGACATGTTTTACCACTGATGGACTTGAGTTTCATTCAGCCTATCAGCTTCCTCCTGTCTCCACAGTAGCTCTCATCTATTTCTCCTCCACTTCTCCGCCTCCTCCACTTTTAATTTTCTCAAAAAAAAAACATAAAGCCCGTCCTCCCAACAAAATAACTGACAGCATTCTGTGTGCCACACATTTTTTATTTAAATCTGTACAGTGAGTGTGTGTCACTGTTCAGTCACACACTCACAAGTTTGCAGGCTGGATAGTGTTACTGAAGGTGTGTGTGTTTGCATGTGTGTGTGTGTGTGCTGTTTTTAGGAGTTGTGAAACATGACGTGACGGCAGAAAGCGATCCCACGAGGGCCTCCATGTCATGTCGAAAATACCATAACATGTGCATTACACTTAAGTGATTCTTCTTCCATCTGCTAAGTATGACAGCATTAGCATACCCATTTAATTAGCAGCGTGCTCAAAGCATTCCCCCCTTTTAATCACCTCATTTTATTTACTCAGACACTGGTAGCAGAAGGGCTCTCGTTTAAAAAAAAAACAAAAAAAACACTTTAACCACTTTGTAAAGAAGAGGAACGATCGTTGTTTCCCAGCGTCGATAGAGATGAGTGATTTCTTTCGAATCAGAAGTTGATTAAAACGCATCAACCGGCAATCTTTAATTTGGTTAAAATAGTTTGCGAGAATAATAACTTTGATTCAGAGGTTTTTTTCATCTATTTGTCTGATGTATTTCTGCATCTGTAATTGTCAATTAGCCGACTGTCTCCACGTCGCAGGGAGAAAGGTGTCGTCCTCATCATCGCCACCATCATCATCCTCTTTTCATCTTTATTAGAACAAAAACCAAACACGTCTGATCTCCATCTTTTTACCCCCTCCTCTCTTTTTCTCTGTTGTTGGGCCTCCTTTTCAAAATCAGTGTGTGTTTGTGTGTGTGTGTATTTGTGTGTGAGTGAGGGGTGCGATTGAAAAATTGGGAGCCTCTTTGAATGGCTTGCATTTACATTAATGAACTTGATTTGAATGGAGTTTCATATCAAGCCTCATAGATTCTGCGCTGTGATTTTATTAATTGCAACAGAGGCGTCATTGTTTGTCGTTTTGACGCCAATTCAATTAAAATCCCATTTAGAGGGTAATAGATTAGGCAGCATAAACTTTATGGGGAAGACGCCCTGTGACTAATATGTGACGCTATGAAAGGTCTGCTACAGAACTAACTGCTGTGTTGTTATGCACGTGCATTCACTCACAGTACATGTATATCATTCAATTTGTAGGTGTTTTTTTCCCTCCAAAGTGTGTGTGTGTGCATGTGTGTGTGTGGGTGTTATCACCTCCTTTTTGTAAAGTGAGTGGGTTCATTGCCAGCATCTGTGCAGCTTGGCTTACTTTGATTCATTAAAAGTCGTCTTTTGAAGGAATTAGCAGCTTGTAATTCTGCACTTTAATGTGAATATCCCCAGTAAAGATGTGTAGGACCTCATGCAGCCGGCTCTTATGAAATAATTAGATTTTATACAGTAGCATTTAATCGTGGTGTAATGTTCGGCGTCTGGTAATGTTTCACCACGGAGGCAATATTTAAAAACCTGAGCAGATTGTGCATATTTGAAATGTTCATATAAACACAGTAACTATTAGTCAGACTTTATTATCAGCCGCTTAAGTGCTTGTTTTAACCTTTTAACTAAAAATAAATGTCTTAGCGCTTCATCTGCAAATTGTTTAGGAAACAGAAATTCAACAGTATTCTTTTTAGAATTTCCTTTTTGTGTTTTGTCATTTTGGAAGTTTAATTTGGGTGAGAATTAATAGAATTATATAAATCATTCACAAAAGGAATATGAATAGGCTGACCATGGAATACCAACAAAATGAGATATATAACAAAACACTTGACATATTTTGTTTTCATAATTTTTGCTGTTTTAACTCTAAATGAGACTTTTTTTTATCTCATTAGCAATTTTATGACTTTTTGTTTGTCACAATTTCCCAGAAATATTCTTTTTATCACACGGTTGTTAAGTGTAAGTGAAATCACCAGCCTCCAGTATTGTCATATTAAATTATTTGTGTCCATTTTAACATGGAAAATATTTGTTAATAATCGTGAATACTATTTTATTCATCTAAATCTATACTTTTTCATATGCTGTGGATTCGTCTCAACCGCTGCACAAATTCTACTTCTGATAAAAAAAAAACAGATTAGCCTCTTTATTAACCGTGATCCTTTGCCATTTCTAGGATAAAGCTGTAATTTTACCACTTCTTTCTACGCCGACATTTCATGTCCTCACCGAATTCCACTTTCTGGAGCGTGTCCCCTCTCGACAAACGTGATCTGCTGTAATTACAGTGCAACCTGTCTGCGGCACCTGTGCACAAACTCCTGCCAATACACATTCACCGTGTTTTTTTCATCTCGCTACAAATCTGCTAATTCACCCGGAGGAGTCGAGTGAAGTGCACACAGCCACTCTGAGGGAGTGTTCTGCATTAAAAATCCTTTTGAGCCGATGTAAGTTTGAGAAGAGGAGAGAGAGAGAGGGAGAAAAAAAATCCTATCTTTAATAATGCACAATGTGAGACGGCACAGAGCAATATACATTTTTAATTACTAAAGTGACTAATATCTAGGTTTGGCTTTGAGGTTTTGTTCCATAAAATATGCATTTGTATTTTGTTCCCTGCAGCTGAGTTGGATACACACACCTGAGCAGAGCTGGGGGGGGGGAGTTACACCGAGGAGGAGGTTTAATAACATGATGTGTTCAGGTACTACATGCAAATAGGTGAATATGAATTTTTATGAGAGGGAAAGTAAGCCATGCATACCTTAAGAACTGTCAGGTTGTTGGAACTAGTCCTAATACCAGCCTCGCTGAGAGTGAACTGCACATTTCATGTCATTCTGCTTCTGGATCAAATTAACCAAATGTGACATATTAAAGCAGCAAATCTGGTTCACTTAGTTCTTTGCAAGTCCTTAAAAAAATGTGATTCATCCTCTCGGTGCCCGGAAATGTCTTATTCACCAAAAACAAATAAGGCTCTGTATAAAAAAAGGAAAAGGAACAACATTTGATAGCATAAAAGCAAGAAAATAGAACATAATGATATTTTCTCCTTCAGATTTAAGCAGCAACTCCCCCAAAAAAGCACTTGAGTTTCCTGTCTTTAACCTTTAATTAACCAAATAGTCCTTGTGACATTTGGTTAATCTCATTTTTGAAATACTCGCAGTGCAGAGAGGAGCATGTTGAAATGTATAACATTGCCGGAAAAACAACATATGGCAGCGCGAGGAGAACGTGATGGAAAATTAAGAAAGGAGGAGGTATCTTTTTTAATAAGTAGTCTTAGAGGTAGAGTGCTATCAAAAGGAAAATCTTGCCAAAGTTTTAAACCAACACAGAAGTGGATTTAAAACACGCAGCAGAATTTAGCACAAAAGCGCTTCAGTGGCTCCAAACTCAACAGATTTGTGCTTCTTTCCTGGACTTTCTCGAGGTGATGCCGAGTACTTTTGCACAATGGGGGGGCGGGGAAGGAACAAAAAAGAGAATTTTGCTCTGTGCAAAGTTGTCTTTTTTTCCCCCGCAGTTTCCCCATTTGTCTGTGCATTAGTCGGAGAGCCTTCCCTTTTTAGATGGGGTGCATTATTGATGACGCAGCCTCAAACACGCAGTGGAAAGGCTTCCACACGCTCATGCGCACACACACGCGCACGCCATGTTTTCCCCACCAAGACAACCGCGGCTCTCCTGACACCAACCTTGTCTCCTGAGTGAGCTGACGAGCGCCGATCCCCGCCTTACCTTAGCGTTCCCTCATAAATTAAAGTTAAATGAATGCGACTCGGAGCCGAGCAGAAAAAAAGTAGCTGTGGCCTTTAAGTGGAAAAGTAAGTCATTAATCAATCATGTGTCTCGTCACTCCGCCCACACCCCCCCTGTTTTAAAACCCAATGTCCAAGGGAGAGCTGCTAACCAGAGCTTCAGATCCCACATCTTCCCTCTCTCTCTCCCAGCCCTGTTTCACAGAGATCTGCGTCGAGCCCAGAAGGGAGAGTCAACCTACCTAATTCGAGCAATTTTTGATAACTTATTCCATTTCACACTGCACACAGTCCTAATCTTGATGTTATATGCCGTTTCAGTAAACTTAGCTTCTCCTAAACTCCCTGCATCACCGCGAGCTACTTCCCTCGCAGTGGAAAGGAGACAAAGAAGAAAAGCCTTCCTGGCTGAAACTCTGTTGAAAGTGTCGGGGCCCGAAACCAGAACACTAGCAGCGACAGGCGGGCTTCTCCCCACACGAGGCGATCCGCACCGGTGGGGGAAAGTGTTTACCACGACTTTTCAAAGTTCAGTCGACGCAATATGATGTCAATTAAAGGTGACAAAAACTTTAACACTTCCATATGCAGCGGCGGCGCTTCAAAACCACAGAATCTGACTTTGGGAGTGGAACTATTAAGTGCGTGCCAAAAAATGTGCCAAGTGTCCATATGTTTCATAAGGTGCACTTTTTTATATGCCTTAGCGAGATGTGTCCTCAACAACCCCAGACTTTCTTTAATAGTTGGTTTGATATAGAGGAAGAAAAAAAAAAAAAACTCCTCAGCCTCCTCCGCCTTTCTCCAATTATTTTTTTAATTGTTGGATTTGAAAGGGACCCATGCTTTCTTCGTCTCTCCTGGCCTCTGCTGGAGTTTCTGCCGTCGCCTGGCTCCTGTTTGCAGATTTTTTTTGATTTGCATGTAAAACCTCCCGTCTGTTTTGTTATCTCCTCGTCCCATCCACTCCAAGGAACGATTGCAGACTTTTTCTTCCAAAAAGATGAGACCGCCACCGCGCAGAAAAACCTCATAACTCAACAGCTCTGGTGATTTTCTTTTCTTTTCTCTCTTTTTTTCTTCTTCCATGTCGAGTCAACAGAAACCAAAACGTGTCGTGGCAGTGTTCTTGGTTCTTGTAAAGTCGAGTTGGACGTGCAGGGTTTTTCATTCCGCTGCAGAAATTTGGAAAAGAGAGAAACACGAAGCCGGCAAACATGGAGACGCTGAGTGGAAGTGGAAGAGGCAGCTTGAAACCAAAGTGGAAAAAAGTCTAAAATAAACTTCTACCTAAACCTTACCCCAATTAATCTATTATAATTATTTTCTGACATCATCTAAAAACGGTTTAGGCCGGCCCTGTACTTTTTATGTAATGATGATGACAAGTCTTAAGTCATAAAAAACATATTTAAGTCCCTTCAACATTCATTTGATCTGAATATAAATGTAATTTTTAATATCGGGATTGAGCGGTGCATTAAAATAGTGCTTCAGTATTTCCCGGGCTCTGTCGGGTTTGGACAGAAAATCGTGGCCTGAGTCGCTCTCTAGTTCTTCCTCATGTTGTAGCAGCTTGGTGTTGCCCCAGTTATCTCATAGAGACGTTAAGACTGACTCATGAATTCTTTAGAATATATTGATTTTGTATTTCTTGTGCGGCAGTCGTCGGTGTAAAAGGCAAAAAGCGGAGATGAACTTGCCCTGGGAAGACCCAACACTGGTCATGATGGCAGGTAGAAAACCTTTAACAATTTGGTTCCTTTTATTGAGTAAACGCTTTTAGGATTCAGTTATATAAATATCTGCTCTTATGTCAAGAAACAGGGCGATGTCAAGTTTATCTAAATGTCGAGAAGTGATGAGGCAGCAGCATCTTCCGTGTCTTTTATTGCACAAACAAGAAATCGCTGAGGTTCCGGCTAAAACATTGCGTTCTTTGAATGTGGAGTTTTTAATAATGATTTCTGATCAAAAGACTCTGAGTCTTTACGGTCATGTGAGAGATTAGTTGCCACGCCATGAGCCAACTCCATTGCAAAAAGGGAAATCGCCGCGTTCCTCCCAGTCCCAGCCGCCCTCCTGGACTGATTTCATTCTTTGTAATCTGTGTCCAAGCGTAATACCAGAATACGGATGCGATTTCTTATTCCTTTACTTGCACCTGATAATTCCCCCCGCCCATGCAGCACTCCTCTGTCACACTCCATCCAATACCACACTCCATCCAGTACCACATAAAGAAACGCTCCCTCTGTGACTCTGACATTTGACCTCCTCACCGCCGGCTCCTCGTAATCCTGACATGTGTGGAATTTCAGCGTCTTCCTCCGCTGCGCACATTTGGTCTTTTCTTTTTCCTGTATAAAAGCTGAACAGCTAAATGTAACTGTAAGGAAAGGGGGGGTGGGGGGGAGAAAGGAGTCTATATTGAGATGATTCATGCTCGTTGATCTGCCAGTGCTTTGTAGGACTGGTCCAACAGGAAATAGCTCAGAGAGGAACCAAACCGAAGAGGATGAATTAGGTATTTCCTCTGGGCCGCCGTTAACTCTCGCCGTGCTGCTGGAGGACTTCATCATAATATGAATATATGCAGATCGCATCAGATCGAATTATACTCCTGAGGTTTCTCTATTGTTTTATATTTGCCTTTCCTGTTAATTTGTTTCATAATCGGGACCCTGACGTGCTGATATTCAACTTAGAGACTTATCTTATGGAGATAATCGAGCAGTGCTGGATTTTTAAGGGATTCCTTAGAAATGGATTTATTACCCAGTGGCTTGTAAGCTCTTAACTTCTTGTCATTGCCAGCTAAAGCAAATTTTTATATATGATGCATCCACATGAAGGACCAATAATAAACGCTTGTGTGCAAATGTCAGCACATATAGAATAGAAGCTGAGTTTTTGCTAATCCTTTATCATGTTCTTCGTGAAAACTCCTGATTTAAATTACTAGTCTTGCAAAAAAGTAATAACTAATCAAAGTTGTCATTTACAAATTCAGGTGAGAAATTTTGAAATAGTTTACCTTTAATCTGTTTCTGTAGTGTATCGTTTCATGCTGCAGAAATGTACCGAAATTACTTTAACAACAGCGGCCTCACAAAATGATTCCTCCTGTTGGACTCGGTGTCTGAGCAGTGAAGTGGTTTATGTGTGGAGAAATAACTAATTGTGTCAATGCGTCGACTGACTTAGTCCCAAACTCAGGTCTTATATGAGTTTCCTGGCTAAAAGTTGGAGATAAACACTGGTTTTTGATAAATTTGATGACATTTGACCTGATACAGTACAGCTTCAACTGTCCATCAGTTCCAAACTTGTCACAGGAAGTCAGACAGCAAGAACCGACGTTCAGTTGGGTGCTATTCAAAGTCAGTGCTGCATCAAAATATATTTAAAGCTGCTGTTTTAAGTCAAAAAAGTTGCATAGTGTCAATAATTTTCTACACTATGTGAAGCCAGAAACAAGTGTGACACATCAAGTCATGAGGGATCGTCTCTACCTGGCACAGAACACATTAACTAATCTCACTGCAACAGAAAATAGACATAGGTTTTTCCCCGGTAGACAGGAAATGCCGTCTGTGTTTCAGATGATTCAGCCTCTGGTACGAATGTTGAGTTGATTGTGTTTCTTTCCTTCTCATTGAGATGATTCTGTTTGTCGCTTCAGGCTCTTTTGAATATTATGAACAAATATCCTCTTACCTCAGAAAGCTCCTGAAAGCTGCTATTACAGTTTGGATTAATTCGCTTTTCTACTGCTGTGCGGTTTTGGTTCTTTATTATTAGTACCTTGATTGTTTTGAGCTGCAGCAGAGCAACACAGGAAAATACCATTCAGCAAATGACAAATAACAGACTCTAATCTTTACGTAATGAATTGCCACACAAGCGGAGCATGTTACTCTGTGTCTCTCCACTTTACTCTCTGTCTTTCTCAAAGAGAGAAAGAAGGGAAGGAGAGGTGGAGCAGGAGGTGGTGGAGGAGGAGGAGGAGGAGGTGTGGTCCCTCCTGGCAGCTGAGGCCGGTGAAGATCTGTGACAGATGGGGCCGAGTCACAAAACTCACAGCCTCGGGCGAAATTCATCCCCCAGAACTTTCCACAGGGTGCCCAGATTTACCTGATCAGAGAGATGTGGAGGGAGGGGGCTGCGAGTGTGAGTGTAAGTGTGTGTGTGTGTGCGTGTGTGTGTGTTTGTGAGTGTGTGTGTGTGTGTATGTGTGTGTGTTGGCCTCCAAAAATGTGCAGAGGAAGCCTGGCCGCCTGTCATGGCTGACACAGAGCCCATCTGCCTCAAACCTGTGGCGCCCTCAGATCCCCCCCTTCCTTACACAAAACACACACACACACACACACTTCACACACACACTCTCCAAACGCCCGTCATTCTCCCTTTCCACCACCACCACCACCCCCCCTCCCAAAATGAAACGCAGATAAACGCAGACATTGTGATGGCTACACATGTCGCCAGCTTTGCATACCTTCAAATACACCAGGACTCTTACTTTGAAACTGAGACGCACACACACACACAAACACAAACAGAAACTATAAAGGATGGAGTTTATGCGTCCCATATGTGATGCCACATTGAATTTCCGGTCGAACTTGTCTTGTTTTTCTTTTTTTTTTCTTTTTTCTCCTCATTCCTCCTCTGTCTTCATTTTATCAGATGACACCGGGCTGCTGGGATCCCTGCTCCCTCTCTTCCTCTCTTCCTCTCTTCCTCTCTCCCTCTCTTCCTCTCTCCCTCTCTTCCTCTCTTCCTCTCTTCACTGCACGATGACGACCACGGATATCACTGCTGCAAACAACCTCTGGTGTTGCAGCAGTGACCACCGAGGCTGCTAAGCTGTTGCTTTGGCGCCCGGGCTTGGATTTTCCTGTCAAACAGAAATCAAACTTTTTTTTTATTCTATTAGAAAAGAAAGTTGTAGTTTCCTGAGGACCACCCACGTGCTGGAGAATCGAGGGAAGTCCACGTGCTCCTTTTGCAGTGTTCAAGTACCAAAAGGAAAATTACAATGAATAATATAGTTTCTCTCATTTTTACACGTACTGATACTATTCTCCATATTGCAGTTTCCATTTTGAGCCGTTAACACTGAACCCTTTTGTTTAAAAGTCAGTTGGATAATACGAAACAGAATAGTGAGCATGAACGAGTCATTATGAAGGGAACCAACGATCCAATCATAATGACACTGAAGATCCAGAAGAAGTTTTGCAGCACTGTTATTTGTCCGACAAATTACTGAGCTCAAACTTTAGATACTAAAGAAGAGAGAAAATTGCTTCTTTATATTTACCAGTCACTCAATGGGTCACTTTATTCAGATAAATGCACTTTCTATTGACAAGCATCAGAAATGAAAATGAGCCAATTTTATTGCAACAATACAATAGACAAGGATAAGAGCACATTGAGAAAAAAGGGAAAAAGGGAATTTGTAAGGACGATCAATATATTGGGACATTTGATCCTAAGTAGGGTCACTCGGATTATTTTATATTCAGTTTCCTACCAATAGATCCCTTTCAGCTAAATCTTACACACTGAACCTTTAAAGGTGTTTAAGAGATTCACAAACAAAAAACCTGACATGAATTTAGTTCAAGTTTCAGAGTGAACCGAGTTGTTCTGTGTCTGTTGCACTTTGAGGCTCTCGTGTTGCGTTGATTAAGCCGCCGTCACCGTGGCGACAAATGAGGAGTCGTGAGTGCCTCGGCCTCTAATTGGGGAACAAATGTGTGTTATTGTGGCTGCTGTGTGTTCGTGAGGTGGTGATGATATGTGTGTGTGTGTGGGGATGGTGTCCAATTTCTTCTTACCTTTTTAGCTCCCGCTTCACTCGGTAATTAACACCTGCCTCCTCGGTATGGCAGAGTGACAGTGCAGCGCCAACAAGCCTCAAGCACGTGTGTGTGGGTGGGTGTGTGTTTTGTGTGTGTGTGTGTGTTTGGGTAAAGGAGAAAAGTGAGTTGGACAAAAGAGAGGGAGAGAGATAGATTGACTAGTTGTTCTGATTGCCAACATGTGTGTAAATATGTAAGGAGAGAGACAGAGTGTCAGCAGTATCATTAGTGGCATTGCCTCATTACACACACACACACACACACACACACACACCAGACACAACTCAAATTTTCCAGTCCTATTTCCTCCTTAGCTTCTGTTGTATTTTCTAGGACTTCTTCTTATCGTCTTCCTGCTATGAAAACAAAATATGCCTGTTTACAAGCAGAGAAGTTGGATGGATGGATGGACGGATGAATGGATGGATGGATGGATGAAAAGACAAGCAAACCAGAGTCCGGGCAGCAACGAACAGGGAGCGGTGCCCTGGTATCTTTTATTGAAGTATTACTTCAAAAATACATACATGTAAACAGAAATAATTAAATGTGAACATGTAACTGTTAATAAGGGGGGGGGGGGGGGGTTGGGGGATCCATGTGTCCTCTATTTGTCGTTGCGCACAAACACACGTGTGTCTGTGTGTGTCTGTCTGTCTGCATGACAGGGTTTATGACTTTACTGTGTATTAATAGCCTTAGCTGAGGTTATACAGGCCCTTGGGTGCCTGGTAAAAAAGTGTCCTCCTACACTATTGAGCATCGAGCTATAATCTGACCCGAGGCACACCTAACCCACAGCCACCTAATGCATGCTGGGTATTCACATGTGAAAGGGAGAGTAGGGGTTGGCACCGGGAGGCTGCTCCCAGTTTGTCATAGTGTGTGAAGAACAGAGAGTGACAGGACCTGTGTGTGTAGTGTGCGGTGTGTTTGTGCTGAACACTATCGCTCTTTGTGTTTTCAAACACAACCTTTTTTACCTGTGTTATTTATGTCGTTTATTTGAGAAAGTGTTATTTCAGTTATTATAGGAAAAACACTTCACAGCTACATTTTGTATGCATAGTATACATGATGATTGTTGTATTTAGGCTCAGGAGGTAGAGAGGGTCGCCCACTAACCAGAAGGTCGGTGGTTTAATCCCCGGCTCCTCCAGTCTGCATGCTGATGTGTCCCTGGGAGAGACCCTGAATTACCCCTGATGGCTACGCTGGCAGTGAATAGTGTGTGATAGAGGACACACTGTGTATCGACGCTCTGTATGTTTGTGTGAATTTGACTTGTAGTGTACAAAATTTAGAGTAATAGACTCATCACAGCAGGATTTGCGCCTTGTTTCTCTACATTAAATCGCTTTTGGGATCTTCACAAAGCTTTGAAACATTGGTATCGGGCGTTCCATCCCTACTATACATGATAATTCTCCTCAAAATACTATAATTTTAAAGCTTCTGTTACGATACTTCAACATTTCCCATCTGGCAATGCTGTAATAACGTAAGAGATCTCTAGCTTGATGTTTTGCTCCGTTGCTGCATTGTACAGCCATGTGCGTTATTTACCAAATGCTCGCTTGTGCTTACGTCCGTAAAGTTGTTACCTTCCACACAGATGGTCAGACCTCATAGTTTCTGCTGCAGTTGTGTGTGTGTGTACTTGCAAGTGGCATCAATACAGTTTTCTTTCACGTGAGAACTTGTATATTACTCTTAAGTCTGTGTGTCTGTAACGTAGAATCTGTCATACTTGATCTGTATATAACCTCCTTGGGGGAGATAATAACTAAAGCTTTTAATGTCGTACTTTTTACAGCGTTGATTATTCACAGCTAGGTAGGGCGAAAGTTTTCATGATTTATACATAAAAATAAGATGATTCAAAAAGTCTTCACTCTTCATATAGTGTTGTATTATTACACACAAATGCAGCCTGTCATTGTTCAAACATAAATTAGAAAACAGCTTGACATTTATTTGACATTTATGGAAGTTGGGGGGGTGGAAACCACACTAAAAAACCCAAAAGAAAACCAGTGTCACAGTGATTGATGCAGACTTGTAATGATGGCTACACCTGTCTCCAGGACCTGAAAAGCCTTCACTTGCGTGTTGAGCGGTGCATTGTTGTTTGCACACACCCACTCGTGAACACACACTATTCTTCCCTTTGAGACGGTTTGTCACTACCTGTTTTCCCCCTCACTTCAATGGGACTTGCTGTCACTCACTTTTAAACGATGAAAATGGTCGGGCCGCCGAAACCTCTTTCTTTCCTCGTGTAGCGTTTTGTTTTTCACCGTCATTTAAATGCTCGGATGCTTCAAAGTTTGCCAGTTTCTGTCTCCTCTCGCTCCCGATGATTCGCCTTCCACCGACGCGGCGGGTGAAGAAGTCACGTTTCAGGTCTGTGTCGGCTCTTGCTGTCAGGGCGGATTTACTGCTTTTTTTTTTAGTTTTTTGGCCAGGAGCCTCTAAAAAGGCTTATAAGCAAATTGAGGAAACAAAAAAACAAAAAAATCCTGCAAATCTGACTTTCAGGAGCTTGGAAACCGGCCAACTTCATCATAAATGAACAAAAAAATGAAAAAGACACATTCTGGTGAACTGCACACTCGCGTAAAAAGGCCTGTGCAAATATTGAAAGTATCCCTGAGCCAAATATCCCCCTCAGACACATTTATATATATACAGTGTATTTGCCGTTCCCCTGTTACTTATCAAGATCTCTGTGGTTAACAGATCCCTCTGGTTGGCAGCGTTTTCGGCCTCCCTCACTCTATCCATTTTCCAAAACCCCACTTACTGTACGAGCGAGTGAAAAGGCTCCGAACACCCGGATATCTGCGGTTTGATGACATAAACCCCCCAGATAGAGAAAAAGAGAAAGATGAGTAACAAGGGAGGAAGGGAAACGGAGATGTGTTTGTGTGCAGGGGGGGGGGGGGCAAATGTGCTACAATAAGTGGATGGAGGGTAAATAGGCAAATTGGGAAAAGAGAAGGGGAGACCGGCTGCAGAGGAAGAGAAACGAGGGAGTGAGAGCGAGAAGAGTGTGGCGGACATGTTGGCGGTCACGCTCTGCTGTCACCTTCTTTTTTGACCGGAATTCATCCTCCCCTGGCGAGTTTCTCCCATCTGTTCCTCCACCGGGTAAAACTCTGCGGCTCCCACTGCTGCACACCAACACGCGCTGCCTTCCCTGACATTATGTTCTCACCTCACACAGTTTATTGTGCAGTGTTGTGTTTTTTGCGATCCAAAAGTCAAGGAAGTCATAGCGAGGGGCTCTTCCTCTGCTTTAAGGGACAAAAACGTAAAGTGCATTTGTTCTGTACGAGCTGTAGATATTCACTTGCTTCTCCTTCCTCTGGATTCATGCTTGGGAAGAGGTTTCCAGCTTTGGTACCATCATGCGACGACACCTTGGAACCTGCACTGTAGCTGGAGACACTACATACAAGCACTGTGTCTATGGAGTAACTAATATTTCAAAAATCTCAAATTTTGCTGTAAACCTTTTTTTTTCTATCAATTCTCATGTTGTACCTTTGAGGTCTTTGTTTTGTATATTTCCGGTATAGAGAAAACAATAACTAGGTGTTTTATATATTTTATAACAAGTATTTTCTCAAATTATCAATACATATTTTAGTAAATATCCAAGTTTGATGTATAACCAGTTACACACCTGATCCCCGTTGAACATGCCGACATGGTCTTCGAGGTCAGGCTGCGCTGTGCACATGAGCCGAACTAACGAAATGTTGTCTGTTGCCAAAGTTGCTCTGGGGAATTGTAGAGTTTTAAATTGAGTTCCTCACGCACAGAAACTTCCACACGTGTACTGGCTGCCTTAGTTCAGCACGGAGAGAGTTTCCGGTGTGAATACATGTCCCGTTAAACTCCTAATTCTTGCATAACACATGTTAAACCAACATTTAACGTGTTCTTCTCAGGCCCAGACATGCTGGTACTGCTTCCAGTCTTTATGTCAAGCTAAGCTAACGTCCTGACTCCATGTAAGAAATAAAAATAGGCTGAGCTAATCCCTTAACAGTTATGATAAGTGTGGGAATATGTATATTATCATTTCACTTAAAAATCTAGCTGAACTAAATTCACTGTTAAACCGTAAATGCTGAAATCTGCTTATTTTTTATGTTCTTGCACCAAAAATCTTCAATTTTTCATCTTGAAGCAAAGTTTTTAAACATCACTGGAGGGACAGAAAAGTCATCTTCATGTTTTTTTTTTCTATCTGGTAAAGACATCTTAGTGAAAGAGCGTCTTTGTATTAACTTTTTAAATTCCAATTACAAAGGAGGTTTAAGATCTCTCAGTGGAGTTTGACTTAGAGTCTGTGTTTGATCTACCGTCCTCCGCTGGGATCGCCTCGTCTTCCTCCTCTCCTCTCCTGCCTCTTCACCTTCTCCCTCCTCGTATTATTCTCCTATCACTCTTCCCCCTCTTCCCCTGTCCCCCCACCCTCTTTTGTTCGTCTCCTTCCCCTCTTCCCCATTCAAGGCCTCCTTTTGTCCTCTTTACCCTCTTCTTTCTCCACCTCTTCTTCCATCTACCCTTTTCCCTTCTTTCTCTTTTCACTCCTCTTTCCCCTTTCTTCCTTCGCTTTGTCATCCTCTTTGCTCTCTTCATTCCCTCTACTCCCTTCTCCCTCATCTTCCTCTTCCTTCCTTTCTTCCTCCTCTTCTCATCTATTTTGTCTCGTCCTCTGTGTCTGCCTTCCCTTTATCCAACTGTTTTTCCATCTCTCCTTATTTGCCCTCCTCTTCCTTTCACCTTTATTTTTTCCTCCCCCTCCTCTTTTTTTCTGTCTTCTCTTCTCCACATCTTCATGTCCTCTCTCCCTCGTCCTCTTCATTTCTCCAGGCCTTTCCTCTTTATTCTTTTCTGTCTATTTTCCTCGTCTTTCCCCTTGCTCTTCCCTCACCTTTGTCCCTTCCTTTCACTACCTTCTACATCCTATCTCCTCCTTTCTTCCCCTCCTCTTCCTCACCCTTGCTCCCCTCCTCTTGCACCCCTGTGTCTACCTCCTCTTCCACCTTCAGGCTCTCCTCTCTTTCTCCTTCCACCTCCCTTTTTGTCCCTTTCCTCTTTGTCCTTCTCTCCCGGTGCTACTTGTCCTCTTCTCGACTTTCTCCTCATGATACCCATCCCAGCTCTTTGATTTCTTTCTCCCCCTCTTCCTCTTCACTCGTCCTATACTTTCTTACTTTTTCCTCCCTCTATAGGGATTGGAATGTGCATTTTGTCACAAGTGTGTGTGTTTGTGTGTGTGTTCATCAGTCCATTCAGTGGCTGCTTAACATCCCTTTTGTGGCTGGAATAAGAGCAGGCGGCAGCTTACACCTTGCTGAATACCTCCACTAACAGTGTTTCGACAGCATACCGTCCGTGTGTGTCTGTATGTGTGTGTCTGTATGTGCGTGTGTGTGTGTAAAAGAGAGAGAGCAAATCCGAAGCTACCTCACTACCTATTCGACTTAATAAAGGAGTGTCTCAGTAACCATTACCCCCACAGCCATGCAGAACAAATTACATTTAATGGGGTTTCTTTGCCCCCACAGTCGTTTTCACCGTTCGCTTCAAAATTTCAATTTAGTGCTTAATGCTAAGGTTTCCTTCAATGTATTATAGAGCAATATTATACCAATTACTGCGTCTGAGAACATTAAATTAAATGCATTAGCACAATACTGGAGAGAAAGGCAGCCATTTGAAACAAGTTCTGTTCCAAAGCGATGCAGGCAAATGATCCGGGATATGAAAGCCGAGCAAAGAGGCTTGACATCGAAACGCAATTACGTTTGTTGTCCTACAGTCTTATCTGTGCTGAATCATTTACTTTTTTTATATTCCATATGGATTCTGTGGAGCTGACACTGTCTTCATTTAACACCGTGCAAATGACTGGACCGGTGCAGACGAGGGGCGTCAGGGTGTGAAGGCTTCAGTCGAAATCATTTGCGATTAGAGTTCACAGGAGGGGGGGGGGTGGGGGTTAACCTTTGACCCAAGATGATTAGTGATTTCAACAGCCATCATGTCTGTTTGATACATGTGTTAATGTACTTATACCTTTTCAAAATGATGCTCTACTGAATCTGGCCTAAACCACAAACTGTATATAAAGATGGACGACAGGAGAGCTCCCTGAAATGTTAAGCCGAATCTTCTCTGCCCCCTGGAGGCCGACTGCAGTATAGGTCATAACACTTGCCTCCTCCATGTTAGTAGTTGTGACATAATGACACATTTATCACTAAGATGGTTTCAATGATTGTCGTCTATCTTAATTTACATCACTAATGACTCTACCTTCCAAAAAATGAACCCGCGTATGAACTTGAGTGTCAGTATGACTTCAACTCGGAGAGTCATTAGTGCCCAGCAGTGCAGCAGGTTTTTTGGGGGTGCATTTGACTGGATTAGGACCAAGCGAGGACCAGTCACATGACAGGCGTCGTGCCATAGGACTTCCTGCTCGCGCTCCCTTTCTGCCGCAGCAGTTGGTGTCACTACTCGCGCCGTCTGCGTGAATCCGAGACCCCGTCTGAACAGATTGGCCAGTCGACGAGGATCATTCGCAGAAAAACTCCGCTAAGCTCCCACCGGCTGCCTCGACCACATTCGCTCTCTCTCTCCCTCTCTGTCGTCTGTGCAGACTTCCCCTCAAAACTGTGTCGAGGGAGGGCAGAGGATTTAGAAAACATGTCATCATGAGCTCTGTTCCAAACACAGATATCCGCCATTCTGAGAGAATGAGACACCTACTCTTACAAACATATAATGCTACGAGGGTTTTGACCAGCATAGAGGGATAATACACCCTGAAATGCACCAGTGTGTGAGGAATCTGGACTCCTTTGTGCTGTTTAGGTCCAGGTTTTTGTTCAGCTTTTTTTAATATATTATCCTGTTGCTAAATGTATACTCACAGAACACAAACAGATGTAAACAAGTCCAATCAATTCAAAGTCCTTATCCAATCCGAAGGGGTTGCAGCATGGCCTTAAAAGACAAATACCCAACCGAGTGCTGCTGTTTCTTGAAAACAGATCTAATATGTTACAAACCTTCTACAATTTACAATTTTCGGATATATTTATAATGTTGGTATCTTGCAAATAGGCCATGCACTGGGGAGCTGTATCTAGAATGGAAGTGCACACCTTTGTTAGAGGCCAACAGTCAATTCTTTATTTGGATCCGCACCAAATTGCACACCCATGATTTATCAAATATTCCCTCACAATTGTAAAAGAAATTGATTGAAAAAAATCCTGGATCTGCCCCTTTGTCCAGATCCTCACCCAAAAGTCTATTGGTTCTTTCTGGCCCGTGTCCCATTTTCAGTAGTTTTTGCATAATGTTGCTTACATACATACAAACTAGCCAGCAGACAAGGGTAGGAATGTAACCTCAACATATAAGGGTTTAGATTGGGATCAGAGGCAATAAAGCTTTCTTATTTTTCACTGAGCTCTTAGACTATCCTACAGGAAATATTCAGAGCTGTCTCTTCAGAGGCTTCAGCTCAGTGGCTTCGGCCTCTGGGCTTGAGCCCATTTGGTAATCCATCCATTGAGTCCCTCCGTAATGTTTTCAACATACAACATATATAATGTAATTGTGTATTTGTGTTTGCTTTATGGCTGAATTTGTTGTGAGTGCAGTTTTGGGTGAGAAAAACAGTTTTTCCTTTGTTTTCCTTCTCTCATTTTTCAGTTTTTTTCCTTTTCTCTTTCAGCATTCTCCCTGCGTCCAGTCTGGGCTTTTATTTATTTTTTCTCTCAAAGAGCCAAGCGGAGCCAAGCATGAAAGTGACTTCCTCGATCATCTCTACAGCCTCCAGCGTTCAGCTCAATCCCTGCATCGCCATGATGGACTTCGGGGTCACGACTCACTTCCTCCTGGAGACTCACGGTTACTAAGCGGAGTCTTAAGATGGTGAGAACACTGACACATACACACACAAACACACAAACACACTCACCGGTCAGATGATGGTATAACTTACAGAGGATTATTTCTGTTACTGAAGTAGTTTGTTTTTAAGTTAGTATATTAAACAGTATAATTATATCTTATTCGACCTTTTTTTATTCCTTCTCATATCTTCAAATTTAAATTCAGTTTTCTTGTAATAATCGCCAGTAGGTTGCCAGCACCGAAAACATCAAGTTCGATTGGACATGGTTCTAAAACTAGTGCTGAGACATAAAACTAATGATTTCCGACTAAATACACATGATCTCCTATTCTCTGGGAAATTCCTAGATCCTCCCCCTGATCTGGATTCACCCCATAATTCAAATAGTTCTTTCTGGGTCCATGTCCCTTCCTTTTGCCAAGTTTCGTGGAAATCGGTTTGGTCGATTTTGCATATCGTGCTCACACACAAACGGACAGAGGTGTCTTTGACAGAGGCAACGATTCCTCCGATGAATATGTAAAAAGCTGTCCTCTGCCCCCGGAAAATCGCAGTACAACCACAAAAAGACAGAAGACTAATTGTGCCTATTAGAGTTTATAAAACATTCATATAAAAGACCAAAAATGAAAGAGCATATGTCCCCTCTCTTTGACTCTTAACTACCAGGCCAGAACACATGAGCCGGGGCGACGCCAACATCGAACAACCTCGTAAACACGGTGTCGCTGCTCCTCAGCTTCTCCAGCAGCATCTCTCTCTTAAATGAATTTAATAACAGCTCCAGTAAAAGCCGTGAAGCTCCGTCTGATTTAGCTGCGTGAATGCTCTGCCTGTTTACAAGGAGCGCTGTCTCCTCGGAGAAAGGTCCACTGTGTCGGATCGGGTTTATAGGCCCGGAACAGAAGGGACTGTGTGCAGGACATCTGCATCGTCCTTTAAAACACCAACATGTCTTTTTTATGGGTGATTGCAGGCAACTGAAGGAATCCCTCCAATCTGCAATAGGAAACAGGAACTCCTCCAACCTGGTATAGAGATTTTTCCAGCTGAAACTCATCACACGATAGTTATAAAACAGATTCTGCCGGCTCTAAGTTGAACGTATGTTGAGAGATGTACAATCATTCATCAAAATAAACAGAATCAGAGCCGATACCTTGAGCTCGATCTTCCGACATTTGCAGTCGTGTCATGTCTCAGTTTTCACAGCTTTGCAGCGTTCTGGCTCAGGTCGGACAAATTTCTCATTCAAATCATGTTCAGGCTTTTGGCTCCTGCTTTAAATTCCCCCCAAAAAAAGAGCAGCGATCAAAGTTAGTAAATGGATTTTTGTTTTCTAAAAGCAGATGAATTCAGGTGGCTGAACCAGATGCCAATCAATAGAAAATTGAAAGAGCAAAACAACAAACATATTTATACTCATTAACATATCTTTTAAGAATATAAGTCATACTGATAGAAAACCATATTGAGTCAGGGTATTTGGGACATTGAAACGGCGGTTCCTTAAATGTACAATATATAACTTCGGCCACTCTTTTTCTCTATTCCAAAGTAGCATCAGAAATTTTACTTGACCAACTTTGGGACAGTGTGCTGACAAGTTCACTCATGTTTTGTTCCTCTGTACTAAGTTCTTGACTTTTCTTATACTCGTGTCTAATGTTGCTCTTCCGTTAAAAACTGTGCATCCCTGACGCCGCCCATCTGTTTAACCCGGCCAATGAGATTAGGCGTGCCTCTGCCCTCAGAGCAGCTCCGCCTGTAGAAAAATGTGTGTACAAGTGCAACTCCGCTGCGCGACAAAGCCACACTGGATTTATTAAAATCCCCTCCAAAACGTACTCGTGCTTTATCCAGCAGAAAACCAGAGCACCGTTAAGGCCTCTTGGCTGTGGCCGTGCGTGCGGCTGAAGAGACGAGCAGCCAGTGTACTTTAAATGTGTGAAATGTGGCGAGGAGAGGCAGCAGGGACCACCAGGTGCTGCCTCTCCACCCCGAGCCGGCCGAGGAGCGCTTCCCCTCTCCAATAACCCAAAGGGCTGAGATGCCACTCGCAGCAGCCGAGCCAAAAGACATTTCAAGTGTGCACTTCAAAGGGGCCTTGGATTATGTTCGCGCACAGTCTATCCTGAGGGGATCCTTTGAAGGGAAACTTACTGCAGAGCCACTGGTGGCCACTCAGTGTGTGTGTGTGTGTGTTTGTTTGTTTGTCTAAACCCATTTTACTCACTGCTTTTGCCACCGTGCTGTGGGAGGGGTCTTCTTCTGCAAAAGTTTCAGTGAAAACAGAATTGAAAGAGTTTTGTACCGAAAAGTACAGAATCATCTTCGGGGACATGTAGCTGAAGTTCCAGTTTCCTTAAATTAAACAAGACGAATCTGGGTTTAAAAAAAATCATGAGTTTATTATAAATAGCTCCTGTGTTGTGGTACACAATATAAATGAGTGCGTAATGACTATTAGATGTCAGAATTTCAGATGTGAAATTTAAAGACGCGATGTCAAATGTTACTCTAAAGTGACAAAAGTCCAATTCGGAAGGTTATGTATGAATCCCAGTGTGAAATATAGTCCGTCAAAGTGTCATTTTATTCCAAACAATTTCTCACCCCGGTGTCAGATGATCCTGAGAAATGGTTATTCATAACGGAGAGACGCAGTTTGTCATTTTGGAAACAGAAGTCATCATTTACAGGTTTCCAGCGAAGCCGCCGTCACAGCGACGTTCCATCCAGATCCAAATTTCAGCATGTGTCGCCACGGCGATGCAAAGGTGGCTGCTGATTAGTGGCTAACAAATTGCACAGCGTCGAGGGGAGGCAACACAACATCTGTACAGCACCTGCACATCGTGGATGCCTGGATGTGAAACACCGCTGAAGAAGAGGGATGAGTGGGGTGGGGGGTGTGAGGGGAAAGAGAAACAACAGCAACTCTGGCAGGCGATTATCATAATTAAAGCCGCATCAATTAAAGGGGTCAATCACCGCGCGGCTGCCACCTTCTTCCGCAGATGGTGAAATTTGTTTAGGGCTGCCTCCTCCTTCCTGACACCACCGAGGGACAGAGACTGAGCCGCACTCGCACCGACGCTGGGATAAAAGCACACCGGTGTAAAAGCAGAGCAAGGCCCCAGAGTTTACTGATGAATAAAACAATTCAATGCTTTTATGGAAGTTTAAATGCACCTGAAGTTTAAATGCATCACGTGAATCTCCCTGTCTTTCGAGCATCATATTGTCGAAGGCGAAGACGGCAACCAATCCTATGAGCTGCTTCCTCTTCTTTTTCTTCTTCTGTTGTTTAATGACGTCTCAACTTCCTGCAATTGGTTAGAAAGTCAGATTTATCCCCAAAAAGTGTTTTCACACTGCACACAAACCAAATCACCTTTCAAACCTGTTATTTTGCTGCAGACGAGTCTCAAGGTCCAGACAAAACACGGCAGGCGTGAACGCACCCTTATTCCTAATGGATCAATAAACTCTGCAAAAGCACCCACACCCTTTCTGCTTTGCAATAACTCACAGATACTTGACCTTCTATCCATCTATGACCTTCTAATACTCTTTGCTTTGCACTGATATACTGTACACAGCAGCACATCCAGACAGGCTTTACACAGTATAGTAAAAAAATACAAAACTCATAAAGGCAATTTATGGGTTTTGGGCCAGAATTAATCAGTGTGATTAAAAGTGAAACATTTAGCCCAGATTAGCTGTGGTTGTACTTCACCTGCTCTATAATCGTCTAAATGTGAAATACACTTCTTTTAAATTGGATTGTTCCGCTAATTTAAGATGAGAGGTTGAGTATCCCTGCTAGATTTATTTATTTACACTTACGTAGTTAATTCTGACCTCGTGACTGACCCTGGGAAGTGATCTCCATTTCGCAGGAAGATGCAGTGAACCCAGCCGCCGCAGAGTGAAGCACCACGACCACCTCTAAACATCGAGGGGCGACGAGCTGAGGGGAATGGACCAAGGTTGGTGATGCACAGGTAGAATAATCCTTTTGCAGAAGAAGACGAGAAGAAACTGACCTGTAATGAAGTGAAAATGTGACTAGTCTGGATTTCTAGCCAGTGTACGTACCGTAAACAACTGTTTAAACTCTAATCAGATATCACAGAATATCCGCTCTTTAATCGACACCTCGAGCGATGCTTTCTTGGACCCATTAGTCACTGATGGGATTAAACAAAACGGCCTGGTCTCAGATTCCCTCCTCGTGGGGTCATCGCGCCGTCAAATCAGAGCAGTAAACAAAAGGGGGCGGAGCTGCGACTTGTAACCTTCCCTCTGGATCCGGGGCCTTCAAGCCGGCGGCCGCGGGGCCCCGGCGGGGGGGCGGCTTCCACCCCAGATGAGGACTGACACCGGGGTTCAGGGGTTAATTTGTGTAACAGGCGAATTTGCATACAAATGAAAAATGACAGAATATTTCTGTTCTCTGCAACTTTCAATGTCATCCGCATCAAGCTAGCGCTATCTCACACCCCCCTCCCAACCCCCCCACCCCCCCTGCACGCTGTTTGAAAAATATTCATTACTTGTGAAGCTGGGGCACCTTGTTTGCTATTAATCTCCACCGCAGGTCAATGACTTAATTTGCTCAACTTTATCAGTGGTGCCATTCACTTTTTCTTTCTTCCTCCACCCGTCCGTTGCCTTTGTAGCTCTTTCTAAAGTGCTCTCATTGCGTCTCTTCACAGAGCGCGGCTAAGCTTTCTAAAGTACAACAAAGGCACAGTAACTCTGGTTTCTGAAGACATAAATGAATTACTTGAGAGGAAAATATACGCCGGCCCTCTAGATTGCTCCTTCTCTTTTTCTGGCAACGCCCAACAACTTCTGGAGAGATTTTCCTCTCAAATCTCCTTCTTCCCTCCCTCCCCCTTCTCTCTGAGTCTTGATTGGATTGATTGTTTTTCTAATCCAGGGGAAATTACTTGCAAAAAGGGGGTCACATAATCACGCTGAAAACAGTGGAGGAAGGATTGAAGTGACTAATCTCTCCAGCGATAGGGAAATCAGAAAGACTGCACATAGGTGAATATTAGAACACATCATGTCTCTGCTTCTTTCTGCTTCAATTAAACACCTTCTCAGATAAAACCACGAAACCTTCTGAAGCCCCATTTGACAGGCAGCCTCCAAACACATGCGCTGCTAATTCCGTGAAATACTTCTTTAACCTCCCGTGGCTCAGGAGGGAGAGCAGATTGTCTTATAGCCAGGAGGTCGGGGGTTTGATCCCCAGCACCTCAAGTCGGCATTCCAAAGTGTCCTTGAGCAAGATGCTGAATTCCAAATTGCCCCTTACGGCCGTGCAAACAGTGTATGTACGGTGTGATAGAAATATCTGCAAAGAGCAGCACTGTGTGAATGTGTGCGTGAATCCGACTTGCATTGAAAAGCACTCGGAGTGGTTGATAAGAGAGGAAAAGTGCTGTAAATATATATATATAGAAATACAGTCTATTAACATTTTCCATATAAAAGTGGGTTACAACTAGATTGATTGTATCATTGATAAACGATAACGTGAAAGAGACACTTTGTATCATGTAAAACTCAACACATGTAATACACAGTATGAGTTGATGGATTCATCTTTCACCTTAAATGGGAGAACAAGGGTAAAAAATAAAACAAAAACCTTCGAGCTGCATTCATTTATCTTTTTGCCACTCAGGGAACACAACAAACAGTAAACATATTCTGACTTGGTGCATGATTAACTGTTTAATTCTGTATTCAATCAGTTTGAACTGTTTTTGAAACTAGCTTTGTAACTTGTCCTGTCGATTTTAGTGAAACTTCGCTATAAACCACCAATACTTGAAGGACTTCCCTCTTTGCATTGCGGATGCACTTTATTGATTAGGGCATCTTTACAAATATCTTCTTTGTTGAGCAATGTGATAAATCCCTGGAACTTTCTCAGAACTCATCACAAGACTTTAACAGTCAAAAGCAAAGCATTATTTTTATTTTTATTCCGGTGTCCCACCACCAAAATGTGTGTAGATGTTGATGAATTCATGACTTATAGTCAGATGGAAAAAAGGTGCTCGGGTCACGTTTATCTCCAGTGCACATGTCAAACAATCAAGCATTTTTAAACACTATGTTTTACTTCCTCATAAATAGACAGAAAGGCTGTAACTGTAGACTCTGTGGATTATACAACTCTTTTAATTCCTCATGGGTTGTTTAGGCTAAACTGACCAAACAAACTACGAGTTCCTATTTGGGTTTTCCTCATGCATGCATGAAGTATGAAACAAATAGCTGCGGATTAAACGCTTCCAAATCTATTGCAGGGCATTAAACAGTATCAGAGAACAATACGTTTGTTTATCTCGACGTATGATGCACGTCTCGCAGAGCGCCGACATTTGTTTACTTTAAAACAACATTTGCGAGCCTGCGATTCCTCACATGTGAAGCAACCGAAGCAACATATTCTACCGTCGAGAAAGTAAAGGCTAAACACGCTCAAACAGAAAATCACTGCAACTGTGGTTGTTTGCCTCCTGCGGGCACGTTGAACCTTCTTAAAATCCAAATTTCCAGCTTCATTAAGTAGTCCCACTCCTTCTCCTTGCAGGAGTGCAAAGTTGAAGGGAAAGCGAGAAAAAAAAAAGTGAAGGCGGAAAGTATAAAGCATAAAGCGAGAGAGTCGGAGGAAAAAAATGTCTTGTGAACCATTGTTTGGATCTTTATGCAAAACCCCCTTTGTGTTTCAAACTCTTGATCCCCATAGGCAAAGGAGAGGAGCGTATTGATCTGCGCTGAAAGGAGACGGCCCTTTCATCACGCTTCCTCCTCACCTTAGACAGCTTTGAGGGGGCTCCTTCAGGAGCACAGCACCCTCGCCTGGCTACCGGCCAGAGATTAGGACGGCGATAACCAACCAGCCCTAATAGGTAGCGAACGAAAGCAGAGGCTGTCTAATTAGCACTGATCAAAGCGGAGGACTTTATCCCCAAAACAAACCTGCACATTTGAATGTGCTAAGGAGAGGGGAATGAAAAGGAGGTGGAGGTGGGAGGAGGAGGGGAGCAGTTTTTGAACTTCCTGGACACGTAGTGCAGCTTTTTTCTTTTTTGATGATGATGATATGCACAGCCTTTGCCTTTTTACAATTTCTTCTCCTACTTCATGTGAATGCAGATATGTCGGCACAGAGGGGGCTGAGAAACACACACGCTATTTCTCACTGAAAATTCTCAAAAAGCTGTACACATAAAACATAAAGCATTTGTGTTTGAACCTTTGCTTGAATCCCTTCACGGGGTTATATATAAAATAATATGATCCACTTGGTTATTATATATGTTTGCTTCAGTTCAGGCTTCTGATTGGTTTGGTCAATTAGTTACTTGATGCTATAAAAATGAGGTGAAACGTCATGAATGACAGCTGAGACTGACTCGTGATTGGTCGAACGCATTTATCAGCAAGACTCCGATACCCCGGCTCCAAATGACATCATCGGTAAAAGATGGCTGCGTTCATATCCAGGGTTATTTTAGCTTCATTTCTGGATAGTGGGAGAAAGCAGAGACGTGTCGTCCGTCTCCATATTCACCAAACCAGTAGATCTAAATAAAACTCCGACACCTGACTCCCCGCTGTCCTGTGAAGCAGGATTCACCGCTGTGCCATCTCCCAGCATTAAAATACATTAGAGCCTCAGAATATCAGCACGCAATCATCACGTTAACACCTCAGATCATCACCTTGAATACTTGTTCCTCCTCAGTGGCGCAGTACGGTGCATTCAGTGGGCGTCGGGTTGTGTGAATCAAATGACGCAATGTGTCCTGTGTGTGTTTCACCTCAGTGTCGTCACTGCAGGGAAATATTATTTACAGATAACATCAGATGCCTTGTTAACCACCTGCAGATGAAGTAATAAGGGCTTTGGAACTTTTTCTGAGGTCTGACTTGGGACTTGGCGATAAAACAATATCAATGATTATTACAAAAAGATTTTAAACTAAATAAATATGAAAAAAGTCCAATAAATATCTCTGTTTTATTTCAAATATGTTGTTCTGTTAATAAAGAAGAGTTTAAAACCACAACCTTCACTCAGGAGCACAAGTCAGTCTTTAAACTATTATCAACCATCGATCAATTGTCTCATCGACATGTTTTTTGAAAGGTGCTGTCGGTGTGGCAGAGCGGTCTTATACAGTTCCTCTTGTTTGTAACTGAGTTGGCATTAGGTGACTGTGAGGGCCCACAGCATATGATTCCCATCATCTTGATCAAACTGGTCTGTGAGTGTCCCGTGTGGAAGTATTTGCATTAACCACGGTTCTCAGCGTGTTTATTCGGATTTAACCTTTAATTTATCACCCTCACAAGTTCCTTTTGAAGGCTGCATCTGTCCCTTAAGTTCTTTTTCCTATTGGTGCCTTTGAAGACTCTCGCTGCAGCTCTAATCACAATGAAGTCATAATGCCGGTGCTTCAAAAAGCCAAATCTGACGCCCGTCTGACTGCCCTTTCAGATAAGGATCTCAGTAAAGTCTTTCTGTGCGGTACAGTGCGCCAAGAGTCATATGTGAAAGCAATTAGTGTGATTGCAAGGAGGAAGGAGAAAAGTGCAAATGTGTCACCGCTCAAGAAATCATAAATGTCTCACTTTTCACGGTGGAAAGTCTTTAAAGCCGGCAGCCTGCTGGACGGGGAGGTATGAACGTCTGGGACCCGGTGATGAGTGTTACAGACCGACATGAAAACCACCGTGGAGGCACGTATGGCCGCCGTCCAACCTCTTCTCCTGGTCCCGTGACCTTTTCGGGCTTCTCACCCTCGCGTCGCCTCTTGTTTGTGTGATTTTAAATGTTCCACCGGGCTGGTTTCATTTCGTCTGCCGATGTGTGCCATCCGCTCCTTTCATCACATCATCTAATTAGCTTTTTTTTGGGGGACTTTAAGTGTTTTCTTCATCAGACGCCGTTTCTTTGAGGGCAGGAGCCAAGCGGCGCTGATGAGGAGGCCGAAAAAAACGCCGCGGCAAACGTGTCCAATCTCATCCCATTTATTGTCAGACGTCCACCGCAACTCTGATGCAAATGTACAAATTGCCACGACTGTGAATGTATTTGAAATTTGATCACATTTCATACCCGCGCACTCAGCCTCTTGCCCCGGAACTTCACACGCCACTGGGAAAAAATAAAAAAAAGATGACGCCCTGAGTTTCCTCCTAATGAATTCCTGATAAAAGAAAGTTATTTTTTCCCCATATTTTTTTACTTTTTGTATTAAATTGACACAATTTCCACCAGGGCCACCAAGATATATATATATGCCATGTCCTAATCTTAATGGAAGGAGCAAATTTGGCGGCCTGGTTTTGCATACATTTCCCCAAATATCAGTTTGGCCTCACAGCTCAGGAAAAGTTCCTACTTTTTAAACCCTCTTTAACACAGAGCATTTTTCTTGCTCTCGTTTCACTGTCAACTGTCTCTTTTCTCCGTATTGAAGATCTCATCTACCTGTGATCATCGACATGTGTTGGGCCTCTTTCCTCTGGCATTAAACATATGCTCCCAACATATGCTCCGTGCAACATATGTTCTGCCGAAGCTGCTGTTGGCTTTCTTCTCCGTGCCGATATAGAACCCGGGAAGCTGAAGTTTGAATTTCAAGTATTCGCCACCTTTCTGGGAAATTAGATGAACTCTGAAATTAGGATCATATCAGAGAAAATTAGGAATTTCACGCCCTCCGAGGCAAAATAGCATCCAGGGAAGTCATAGGAGTGCAGGGCGTGTACGTCTGTTTATTCATCTACGTGTGTGTGTTTGTGTGTGTGTGTGTGTGTGTTTGGGGGGGCAACATACCGTGCATGTGTGTGTGTTGGAGGGAGGATTATAACCCATTGCCTCCGTGCATTAAGCTTCCCCTCATCCAGTGCCAAAGGCCTGACCCAAATATGGCTGAAAGACAACATGTGACCTGCTTAGCGCTTCACCCCCGTCTCGGCTAGCTCCAGGGGCTGCGGTGGTTGTGGTGGTGATGGTGGTCCGGTGCAGTTGGGGGGTGGGGTGGGGTGGGAGGGGGGTGAAGCGGTGTGCAGGGAAGGTGGGGGGGGGGGTTCAGTCTATTAGTGGGAGAAAGCACAGATGCCAGCAGATGGCTAACATATTGTCCAGAGCTGACCCGAGTGCAGAATAATTGCGGCAAAAGTTCATGGCGCTCAGGTCTGCAGCCGGACGCCACTTCTGGGTTTCTTAGTGTTGGGATCAGGGTCGAGAAGTTGACAGGAATTAGCAGAATTACAATCAAATTAGTTGCATTGTTTTCTGGAAGAAGACAATAAGCAAAACTCTTATCATTTTATAAAACAATAGAAAAACAACACCTTTTAAGTATATATTTTGGAAATATATTGTTTTGTCAGAGATTACAAACAACATGATCATGGTGTTTTTTTAGGAGCAGAGCTTCATGTATTTGCAGCACACTTCTTTAATCTTTGTTGTTTTAACACAAAGATGATAATCTTCCAGTCTGTTTCAAGTCTTTCTATCCGTCACAGGTTGAAATATTATTACAGTGGAAACAGGATGTTGGGATCACGGATATAATGATCGACCGTTTATATGGATCAAAAAGCTTGAAACTGAATTTGTTCCTGTATATACGCTGTTTGAATAATTGTCTTGTAGTCATCAAGTCGTCTGCTTACATTGTTCATTTGGGGTCTTTTAATACATGGATATTCTTTACAGTTTCTACCAGCTCTGCCAGCTCCCAATGCATTGCCCAAGTTTACAAATTCTGTTGTTTATTCACAGTCTGAGTTTACAGATGTGTGCGGTGACTCTTTGTTTGTGGGTGTGTCTAAGTGCGTATGTGAGTTTGTGTTAGTGAGAGAGAGAGAGAGAGAGAGAGAAAAAGAGTCACCTTTCCCTGAAGTTCTGGGACGATCACACAGAAGATATGCACTCAGTTATCTAATCAACCGCTTATAGTGATTCATTTGGTCCTGGACGCACAGGATCAGTGTTTCCACTTTTTCTTGAATCAGCTTCTCTCAGACATGTAATGAAGTCCAGGAAATGACTAAATAGACTTTTGCTGCAATAAAGTTGTTTTTTTATCAAGATAATACTAATACAATGCGCTCCTCACTTTAGATGTGCACACGTATGAGGTTTAACATTAAGTCCTAAACATTAACCACCTACAGCACAACTGTAACATAACAATTTAAACTAATTAGGTGATTCCTGTTAAGACATACAGGCTTTTTAATGAAAAAAATGTTTATTTCAGTGACTGTGCAGCATTTTGTTCATTGGCAACATAAATAACTGAAGAAAAAGGAAACCTATAACTATATATTCACACATGCAGTAATTGTGTGGTTCGGTGGAAGCCTTTCATAACTGAAACTGAGCTGTTTATGAAACTACTCTATTGAATGACACCCCCACAACCTCCACCTCCCTATCACCCACACACACACCAACACACGCATAGATGCAAATGTGTCTTTTGGCTATGAAAAAGCTGTCTGTACTCATTTGTAGTCTCCGGCCTGAGGATAAATCAGATCATGGCGATGGCGGTCGCCCCCCCCACCTCATCTCTAACCGCCCACTCCCCAGCTCGTGGCGACGGGCCCCAGCCCGGGACTCAGGTAGCGCTGGAGGGGGGGCCCCCGTTCGCTCAGCAGGCTGCAGATGCTGCTTTCGATTCGGCTGCGTGTCCCCCAAACGTCCCCGATGCCAGGAGACCAGACACATTACCGCCGGAGTGACAATAAAACCAACAGAGAGGAATTGAAAAACCCCTGAACTCGCCGCGCAGCCAGTTACACGACGCCGTGTTAGAAACGGGAGTAAATAAAGCTCTATTACGCCCTCAGTGGCAGTACACACACAGAAATGTATTGTTTATGTGGCTCTAATACAGATCGGGCCCCTCGTTGGTGTCTCGTCTGCGGAATTTATATACCAGCGCACGATTGATATGGATCACGAGTCGACCTGCAACAGTCTGCAGACATTAATGTAAACAAGGTTGATGTTTGCCGAGGCGCACTTATCAGCGTTCTCGCGCCGCGGCGGGTTCAAAAAGCGGCGCACGGCGGCAACAATAACAGATAAAACAAGCCTGTGGCCTGACAACGGATGAATATACATTAACTCGCAGCAGCAGTTCCCCTTTTGAAAGGGGCCAGAATTCATTTCATGCTAATGATAATGACAATAATTCACAATGGACAAGAGAGAAGGGGCCTTGCAAAACAACTGCATTCCCCCCCCTTAATATGATCAGTCGTGATGATTTTCTCCGCGATAATGATTCATCAAACGATTCTGTGGCGGTCACAAAAGGGCTCAAGTCATTAATAAAAGAACAGAGTCAAAGCACCTTGGGGATCTTTTTTCCCTCTTTCTCTCCTCTCCCTGCATTCGGACCTACTTATCATTAAAGCAAGTAAAAAGTGACTGCTGCATCTGAATGAAATCTCATTGTCGGATTTCAAGATGTGAATAAAATTCCATTTCAAATTAGGCCCCATTAGCATCACTAAGAGTGGAAAGATTCGGGTGACCTTTTTCAGCGCTGATATCTGGTTCTTGGAAGTTTTGTTTCCCTCCGTTTGCAGAAGTGAAAGGAAGGTCTTCTCTGTTTCTCCCTTTTTCTCTCTTTCTTCCTACATCAATGAAGAGAACCGCAAAGATTTGACCTCCAAATAGAGATATCCAGCATTTAAACAAAAGCTGAGCCGATCCCTTCACATCCGTGTTTTTCATGCTCAGTTTATCACCTATTAAATAGTGTGATATCCTATTTCTTTGATTTGCTTCATGATTGAGTTTCTATCAGTGACTGTTGTCATCAAATGTTCCCTATAAAAAAATCCTGTGTAATAAAACCACGATTCTTTAGCATTTTGTGGGCTAGTACCCGACATAAACAGAAATAATTCGCCCTGTGGTGACAGGAAATGTCACAAACGACCAGTTACTGTAATAATATTGCTCAACCTATCCTCGCACACCTGCCATTACCGCGAAGGTCCCATAAAATAAACAGGAGGAGAGGAAAAAAGGGAAGGAGGAACGGGGGGGGGGGGGGGGGGGTTGACAGATGTAGAGCTGCAGAGGTTCGGGGGTCAGACCAATAAACAAACAACGCATCGATTTCCCGCCGCTCTCCACCGTTCCTGGGGAAATCCACCCCCCCTCGCCTCCGCCATCCGGTTGCGCTCATCTCCACTTATGTTAAAGACGGGGGCCCTCGCTGGGGGAAGCCCGTCCTCCCTCCCCCTTACACCCCCCCCCACCTCTTCCTCCTCCTCCCCCCCCGTCCTCTCCCTTGTTAATAGCATCCCTCGGACATCTCCCGGGGACGGTGCATCTGAGGTGAGCCACCGCCAGAGATTGGTAATCATTTTATAAGAGGAAGTCAGAGATGGATAAATGATCTCGCCTGCGGATTCAAAACCGGAAATAAAAAGCAAAGCGCTGATGTCTTTCTACATTAACTTTAACAGCAAAACAGAATTATTTGCAAAAACAGAAGGAAACATTTTCTTCAGTAAGAACCTTGAATACCTGGGAAATCAGTAAAAATGAAGCCAACATTTAATGAGTTCTTTCTAGGCCTTGTTTAGTTTCGCATTGGAAACGTACAGAATCACTAAGTTGGTGTCTCTTTGTACATTTTGTCCCCTTATGAAGTCTCAGTGGCCTTTCAGACTTGACTTGACACGTTGCACATATCCCGTCAAAGTCCACGTCGTCCCAATCTGCAAGTTCAGCACTTAGATCTACTCTAAATGTTGATTTTACAGATGTGCTGCTTCACTAATGTGATAAGAAGTAGACAAAGTAGGCGGAGGGGAAAGCGTTTCAACCCAAAACGTTTCACTCAAGCCCCCGAAAGACAGAATAAGTGCCTGTGAATATCACAGATTAATGACATCCACCAGGAATACAAGGTGGACTTTCTTCCTCTCCGGGGGAAACGACTGGCAGGAAATAACCTTTCCTCTTTAATTTCGGGATCATAAACTGCTGAGCTTTGTTTCCCCTCTTGTACATTCATCCTATAGCCTGTCCTCCGCTACAAAAGTGGAGCAACGGGAAAGCTCCTCTCCCCTGTTTTTAATCCTTTTGCACCCTAATTGGCCTCTCTTTACTGTGAAGTGAGTTCAATCTCAAAGCAGATAAAACAAGTGTTGGGTGAGGGCCCAGGCACCGTGGCACTGTGTTCCCAAGCATGAAGTGAACGGGTTTTGAACTAATATCCAAGCCTCTGCAATTAAAAGCCATTGGAGTCGTTACAGTAACTTCCCTTTTTTTTTTCTTCTCCATTCTCCAGCGTAGTACCGCTTCACCTATTCTCTGCCGGAGATGAGACGATGATAGCTGCTCTCAGATCTGCACCTCTTGTCCGCGCGAATGCAGATTGGACTGATTAGAGCCGAGGGGTCCGCGAGCGTTAGGTCGTCCGCAGCCTTTCATCACATCAGTAAGTCGAGTATCGAGTGGCGCGGCCGGCAGTCGGCGGCGGCGTGCGACCCTTTCTCGAGGCGAAGAATGGCGACAGGACCCCTTTGTGTGGGGTGATTTCCTCCAAAGCCGCGGCCCACCCATCGAAACACAATGACGCTGTTGTGTAGGTACCAGGATTAGCGACGACTTATATTGATCCGGTGTTTCTTTCTTCCTCCGTGTCTTGTATGAGAAGCCAGTCAATATCTGCAAGCTTTGATTTCTTTGTGGAGCTCTGTCCCACAACTGATGCTCTAGTGTTGTGGCTGTAACAGTAAAAGGGGGAAGAGGTTGACCGCACACAAGCTTTAAGACCAGGCTTCCTGAGGTTCATCCCTGGGCCCACAGAAGGAGTAATTGTTATTTTGTCTTCATCTAAAAGGTTGTGAACACAGACAGGATGTTTGGGTAACTACCTGATCCGAGTCTGGGTTAATTTACTGTCATATAACTGAACTAAGTATCATGGAATCGAGTTTCCACGATTGGTTTGAAAGAGATACAGGTGGCTGAAACTCGAAAATTGACATTTTGACATGTTTAGGACAAATATTCAAAAGCCAGTAGTCGGCAGGATTACTCATAAACTTAAGAACCAATTTAATTTTTGCAGGGATGGAACATGGTCTAAGGAAGAGCCTGCTAAATTTGGGAGCAGATCCCGATAAATAGGAGTTATGGAGCTGCTCTAGTCTCTAAGGGTTCTTATGGCAACTCTACTTTGTCTGTGAAACTGTGAATCCTTCCAATAGTACAGACTGTGCATACACATAAATAACAGCAAGGTTTAAACTTCAAAACTGTTTCATAATATCTGCTGTCCATCGCCAATCTTAGAACTTTTCTGAGGGTTTCCTACAAAAATGTTTTGTTGCTGTGGTCTAATGTAATATTAATGAGGGGCCCTTCTCAGCTCAGGGCCCCTAGGATATTGCCTGCTTCGCCTACCCTGTTGCATCGCCCCCAGGCCCCTGTGCAGTTGTTTTCTACAGATGGAAATCTTTAAAAAATGTCCCACAAGTATATATATTTTCTTTTTTATGGCTTTTTTCTTAATTTATTTTATAGATGCTGAACAAACAATACGTTGGAGATATAGCATTTAATTGGAACTAGTTTCAGAGGTGAATAAATCCACATTTGTCACATATAGTGAGTATTTGTGGCTGCAGAGAGGTGCAGGAGGTACGGAGTCGCAGTGAGTTTAAAGAACTTCAATTACATTGCAGTGGTATTTTTTTGCAAAGACCACATATAATTAACAAATGCAGTCAAAATTCACTTAGTCAAATTATCCAGAAAACACATGATTCACATGGAAGTTAATTTCTGGCAGAACACATTGAACCAGCTCTTTAGTATGTGCCAGATTAACTGCAGGGCACATATAATACTCTTTTAAAGCCTATTTGTTTCCTTCATGTTAATTTACAGCCCAGTTTTGAACTGGGAATATCTAACAGCAAGTTAAAATCCAGATTGTTTTGCTCCGTCTATGCCACACATTTTGGCAAAAGCCTCTCCAGTGCCATGGTATCCGTGTTCGTTTATTCATTTGTTTGTCTGTTTACGTTATATGTTTGCTTATTTATCCATCTCTTTAATTTTTAATGAGTTGAAAATCCACCAGAGGATCCGGGCGATGAAACTTTAAAACGTGTACAGTAGCAGTGAGGGGGGAAAAATATTTACATTGAGGCCGGCAACAATCTCAGAAGATGCTCAAATGTAGGTTAGAACCGCAAAGTTAATATGCAAATGTCCTTATCTGCTGGGATTCACAAACAACCATCTTCCTGATTGATTTAATAAACTGCTTTTATCTTTCAAAGTGTTAATTAGGGGAGATGGGCCGCGCTTTGGATCTCAGCTTTCTGTGGCACATTTCAGAGCTTTCAGACAAAGAGAAACTTTCTGTCCCTTAACGTCCCTGAACTCGCTTCAGCGTTTTTTCTTTTTTTACAGCGTGTTGTTGTTTCTGAGGCACGAAGCTTCGCCCCTCGCTCTGGAAACATGAGCAGTTGAAGCAGGATATTCACGTCTGGTCATCTGCCATCAGTATGGAAACTATGAAGCCATTTGATTACATACTAATATATAACTGGATACCACATCCATTTGTTTTGTGTGTAGAAAATCTCATTAATAATAAAATTTGAAAGTTCACACTACAAATATCACCCGAAAATCTGCACATTTCATTCTCTGTGTTGACATAATAATAATGATTATTATTCATATAAACAATAAACGTTATATAGTTTTCTGTAGCACAAAATGCAGCTCATAACAGAATAGCAGAAGCCTGAAATCAGAACATTTTTAATTTAAATGCTCATCATAGAAAAAACACCTTTTATCACCACGTTAAGTCTAGACACTCATTTTGTTTGATTACAAATCAATAATAAGTAAGATCTTAATAATCTGTCTCTATATAGTGCAGCTGATGACAGAGAAACAGAAGGTTTAAAAACAGAACATATTGAGGAGGATTTAAAAGTTTAATGGCCTGTATTGAAATATTGCCAAATCACCTCAGGATTTACCAGTTAAATGTTTGTTTTTTGTCATTTCATTTAGCAACAGACACATTTAAATAATAATATAAGACATTTTATTGATAAGCATTTTTCATTGCACAAAATGCAGCTGAAGGTGCTTTACATTAAACAGAACAACAGAAGAGTGAATTGTTACTTTAAGATTGCCACAAATATGTCTGAAGCTTAACTTGGATCAGAATTACCTGAAGTGACATGAACACTTTGGATTCAAAGAGGCAGAATATGATGAACCAGTGAATGAATGACTCCTTTTTTCCTCCTCAACCATTATTTCTTTGTTAAAAAACACATTTCCATGACGCGGGAGCGTGACGTGCTCTGTTGGAGGGAGCGTGTGTTTGTGTTTTGAGGTTAGATCTTTGCAGGATTTACTGTACAGGTGGAGCCAGCAAACATGACGCAGGTGCAGCATTTGGCTGTGACTCGCAGGCAGCAGCCAGTTTGTGTGTCTGTGTGTGCGTGTGTGTGTGTGTTGCTTCTCTCTGCCAACCTGCAGGGCACGAGAGTTCACATTGTGAGGCGACATACTGGCGAGCTGCATGCCAGTGACCAGAAAAACAAGAGGGGGAGAAAAAAGGGATTCCCCTCCAGTCAAGGGAACCACGACATGAAACACTGGAGCTGCCAAGGCCCCTGAAACCAAAAAAGAAAAAACACGGACATGTCTGAATGCTTCCCTCTCACTCGTGTCTCACGGTATCGCACAGTTTTGATCTCATCCAGTCGGACACTTTGAGGGAATATTTTTCTCCCTGCCATCCCAAAGCAATCTGAATAATTTCCAGCTGCATATTTTAACTCTCAATCTATCTTTGATGTCTTATTTGTGTGATTATGTCTCCCTGCTTGAAAAAAAAAAACAACCAATATGCACCGACTGTCAACCACTCATGGCACTTTCCCTCCTTTTTTCTTTTTCTCCCCGTGCACGGGTGGGACTGTTTTTAATTTTTTTTTTTCCCGGGGATCAAAGCGAACTCCCTCATGCTCCACTTCAAGTAAACACAAAATGGAGGAGATGAAGACACCGTGAAACATTGTCGAAGGGCGTCCTGTTGAATCCCAGCCTCTCTCGTGAGGACTATCTTGTCACTTCTCATCTTTAAACAAGTTAAAACTAACTTTATTTTGGCGGGGGGGGAGTGGGCAGACGTCTTAACCTGAGCAATTAAAGCCGAGACAAACCGCTGAGGCTGCAGAAAGCGACGGCGGCCGCGCCACCTCTAATTATTGACTGGCCTCTGGCTCGGCAGCACAAACCGTCATTATTCTTCTTCCTGTGGTAATTTGTATTTGCCTGATATTCATCATATATTCTTGGTAACCTTTAATTCATCTGCTGTTAGCACTTTTGTCTGCTGAAGCAAGGTGCCGAGCCGGCCAGCGTCCGTCCTGCGAGCGGAGGCACCGTAAATTGGCGGAGCGGAAAGCGTCTGCGGTGCCACAAAATTTACATATTTCAGATCAGATATTTGTATCTTGATTATATTTTTTTTGTTTCCCTAATGTTTGTCTGATGTGAAGGATTGAAGAGAAAGAAAACTCCCTTCACTCTTTCTTCCATTAGTTTCTGACTTTTCATGATTATTTTTCTTCCTTAACTTCTTTTTGCTCTCTGCCTGAAACCGTTTTCATTTAATTCTCTCCTCCACTTCCCTAATTCACTGTTCTTCTTTTTGTCTTTCTCTCCCTTTCTCTTTTCCTTCTTTCTTCCCTACATTCATCCTTTCTTTCTCTTTCTTTTACTCCTGCTTCATTTGTGTCTTCCAGTTCATTTCCTTGTCATTATGTGTCTTGACTTTTTCTATCATTTACTTAATTTACTTGTTTACTTACTTTCTTTCTTCACGTTTATTTATTTTACCTCCCTCTCTCCTGTTCTTTCTGCACTCTCTTCTATCTGCTTCCATTGTTTTCAATTATCTTTGTTCTTTTCTCTCTATTTTTGTTTCCTGTCATCCTTTCTTTTTCTAATTTTGTCCCACTTCTCCTTTGCTCAACACACTTATCTGGCTCGTTTAGCTTTCTTCCTTTTCTTTTCCTCTATTCTTAATTCATTCCTTGTTTCTACAGGTGTACGATCCTTGGTTCCTGTCCCTTTCTTCCAAAACAAGGCTTTCTGTTTTGTTTGTTTCTCTTTCTTCTACCCTTTAAATTCCTTCCTTCTTTTTCTCCTTTGCTTACTGTCCATGATTTTCTCTCCCCTCTATTCTGTCATCCCTTCTTCCTTCTCATTTGTGTTCCAGCAGGTCATGGATCTATTATACATTGTGATAAATAACTAATACCATTTATTCGTGGCTGTTCATCCCCTTATGAGATGAGATGCAGGAAGCAGCACCGGCTCC